>NC_056741.1:852565109-852665109 GCF_019279795.1 Protopterus annectens | reverse complement strand
ATTTCAAGCTGTTTGTAATTACTGTACAGCTGTGCATCTGTGCATCTATAAACAGTAAATTTAGGTGAGACGGTTTAGAGGTAGTGCAGAGGGGACTTTCACCTCCTGAATTTTTTTAATTTTACCAGATTTTATGTTAGTGTACAGCTGAAAGTAATTTTGTGTGGTTCATTATTTTTTAGTTGATGTAACTTGTATGGCTTTGTTATTCTGTCATGGATTCCTTGCTAAGTTTTACTTATTCAACCAAAAAGTGGTAACCATTTGAAATGTCAGGAACTGGTAGAGGGGGTGGGTGGAGGGGCTTGTGCCTGTTAAAAAGAAGTTTAAATGAGAAGAGCAATGTTCGAGAGTTGCTCTTCTGCTGGATTTTCAATCCTTTTTTCAGTCTGTTGGCACTCTGCATTTTGAGCGTTGGCATTCCAGTAGAGATCCCAGCAGAATGCATACTCTGTCCACTTGTAAATATCTTTAGCAGTTATATATCCTGACACACAGTGCATCTTAGGTCTAAGTTGAAAATGGTCTGTTTGTGCCATTTCTCTTATCTGGTTAACAATCAAACAGTAAATAAATGCAAATGGAGTTTCTCTGTAAACATTTTTTGCTTATATATTGCCACGGATGCAGAATACAGTGCAAAACTGCTTGTAACTTCAGAAAAGATGGGATTGCAATTATTTGTTTAGTTATTTGAAAGTTAGATGGACTGGGCCTCAATGGTCCATTTTCGGCAACGGACATTTTCCAGATTGCAAAGGAAGAATGATCTGTAACTGTAAATAGCATTTAAATGTGATACCAGTTAGTGTATATTTCTACTACAGAAATATTATTGTATAATATACAAATTGGACACTGTACATACAGTTACTAATTGAACACAATACACATACATTTAATACTAAAAATGTATGCAGACTGCCTAATAGTAACATTTGGTTTGGCATAATTTAGATATTGATACTCTTGATGGTGAGCTCATGAATATAAGCTGCAGGAATTATGTGGCAAGATAATGAGGGATTTATAAGGCTAATTACTGCAGTTAGTTATTTTTCCTAAAGCACCAAAACATAACCCTTTAGTGCTTTTTAAAAGAGGATGTTGTGGTCTTGTGTGTGATACCTTGTGACATGGAATTAAAAAAGCTTGAGGTCAGCTACAGAAAAGATCTTGCACTACCTGTACAGAACAAAGGAATAAAGAATGCAGAATGAAATTTTACTGAGGTGTACATTTATCTGACTTTTTGGCATTAAGGAATCAATAAGGGATGGGTAGTAATGGAGATTTAGAAGTCTGTATAACAAATTTGCATGTTTGCATTGGGCTTGAAGAGCGGTGTCTTTAGAAAACTGCAGTTGTACTTCATATGTTTTTATTTGTGCTTGGCATTTTTAGATTGGTTTATTGGTATTTTTAACAAATGACAAAATCATGTGCAGTCACAGGCATAGATATTTGAACAGTTTAAGTGAAACCCTGCTGGGGAGGGAATTACTAGAAGAGATAATGTAAATAGTTTTATTTTGTTGATTGTACTGAATGCAAATACTATTTTAGAGAGAGATTTCTGATTAGGTCTTTTGAAGTGAAAGATTTCAGGAGGGTATTATGGTTTAATGTAATTGCATTGTACATTATGCCAGATGACCAGACGACAAAGTCACCAGTACAGAACATGTTGTTTTTGATGGAGAGTGGAGAAAGAGAAGAGCACAGGGCCTAGTTCAGAGCCCTGTGACACAGAAGTAGTCTGTTGATCTGTGTAACAAGGCTGTTTAGAACCCTGCTCTGATGGGTCTGTCCGGTAGCCTGTAGGCTCAGTTTATTGAGGCTGAAGTACAGTGGATATTTAATTAACTTTTAGTGGGAAATAGTGATGAAGGCCCTGATCAGATTTAAGAAATGCATGAGCTTGTAAACCTCCAAATTCCATATGTTTGTAAACATTTTCAAAGAAGATGAGAGCAATGTGGATGCTGTGCCCTTTATGAAAGTTGCAATTGTTATGGAATAGCACATTGTTATTACCTATATGTGAGTTTAGTTTATCTGAAATTAAATGTTTCTACTATTTTAAGGAGGAGGGAGTATAAATATTAGCTTGAGGTGGTCATGGGGTGTAGTAGTAATGCCATGGATGAAAAACTGATATAAAATGTGATGTCTGTATTTTCTGTTCCTCCTTTATACTGTAACACATTTTAAGTTATAATTAAGCTTTATGAAACATGCACTGTAAAATTGCATTCATAAGATATCTTAAAGGTGAAAAGGGAATTGTATTTATTTTATGTAATATTGAGAAAAATATGCATAAAACCTGAAACTGCAATGATTGTGTGATACAAGGGAGAAACGTTTCTGCAGTTACAGGAAAGACTTAATTGATTGCCAGTAATTGCCGGAGGAGTTGTAGAAGAATTGCTCTGAGTCCTGAGATGTGAAGGAAGCTAGGTGCAAGCAATTAAAAGAATATTTGAAAGTCTGTTAGTTAGCCTTTTTGCTTTTTCCTGTATGTGAAAAAAAGAAAAGCTGATATAATTATTCAACGTTTCTCAAAAAAAAAAAAAGATAATAACCTAAAAAGTTTATGTTTAGCTGAAAATGTATATAATCATTCCTGCTTTGATCTTGCTGGAAAAACATTTGTGCAAGTTTGCTGTTCTGTATCTACCTAAGTAATATTCTAGTAATATTGCACAGTCAAGGTTTCAGTATTCTTTTAGCTAAAGGTAGTCAGGTCATTTATCTAGTATTAGGTATATTTCCATTTAAGTATCCCATTGTGCAGATAATGATTTTTCTGTTCATTGTGTAAATAACATTTACCTCTGCATGTTTAATTTGTATTATCATTGTCTAACATCTTTATTTTCTGTAATTTTTTTTTTTAATTATCCAGGTTTATAGGTTCATAGGTAGGGACTAGGCTATCTGCCCAAAGGCATTTATAAGCCTAGCCAGAATGTGTTGGCTTTCGCCACCCCCTTAGATTAGTTCCCTGTGCCTCTGTCCAGTAGAGCCACTGAAGTGATCCCCGGGGTAAACTTTCTGTTTCCAATCCATTCGTCAAGGTTTTTCTTGAAGAGTGTTAGCGAGGAGCTCTGCCTAATGTAGATTGGAATCTTGTTCCAAAGCATGGGAAGTCTCTGGGACATGAATCTATCCCTCCAGCATGTCCTATTTATTGTTGTGGTGAGGTTTAGATCTCTAGAGCATGTGGCTCGAGGGGATAAGGTTTTCTTTAGGTGGAGCATGTCCATCAATTCTGGGTTGGACATGGCCTTGTATGTCAGGCAGAGATCACCTCTGAGCAGGTGGTATGCAACCGAGTACAGCTGGAGTTTCTTCAGTCGAGCCGCATAGGGAATCTGTTTGAGGCCAGTGATCCTCTTGATGAGGTATTTCTATGGTCTTTCCAGCTGTTGCAGTTGTCTTGTAAGGTCCATCCCAAAGGGGGCGTTATACTCTATGATGGGTCTGATGAGTGATCAGTAGAGAGGCACAATGACCTCTTTTGATCTGGATGAAAACCCTTTTGTGATTAGGTGGGCCACGTAGAAGGATTTTCTAACCACTTCAGCAATGTGATTATCAAAGGAGAGATTATTATCTACTTGTGTCCCCAGATCCCTTATTACGTTTTCCGTATTTAGGGGACTACCACCTATGTGGTAGTTTATGGGTGCTTTGGTATTTCCAAAGGGAATAACTATGCACTTTTTGGCATTTAGCTTGAGGCCATGATTTTGACACCAGGTATCCATCTCAGTGAGACTCTTTTGGAGGATGTCTGTGTCAGCCGGTGAGTCAATTATAGCCCCTAGTTTGCAGTCATCTGTGAACTTGGTCAGCCATAGTCCTCCTGTGCTTGTCTGTACATCTGAGAAGTATATGCCAAACAAGAGAAGTCCTAGGACTGAGCCCTGGGTAACGCCACTTGTAACCGGTTTAGAGTCAGACCTAGCTCCCGCAACTCTCACCATGTGGGTTCTGTCCGTGAGCCAATTGGCAACCCATATTGTGACATAGGGGTTTATGTTCAGGCTGGTGAGCTTGTCTATAATACCAGAATGGGGAATGGTGTTGAAGGCATTTGCGAGGTCGAGGTAGGCTGTGTGTACCACCTTTCCCTCATCTATAGCCTTGGTAACTGTCTCAAAGAAGTCCACCAGGTTTAGGAGGCATGATCTGCCCTTAACAAAGCCGAACTGGGTAGGGTCCAGTGTTTGGAGGTTCCCAATGTCTCTGTTAATGAGTTCCATGATGATGCGCTCCATAGCCTTGCAGACCAAGCTAGTCAGGCTTATAGGGCAATAGTTCCTGGGGTCTGTTGTGGCTTCACCTTTATGGAGTGGAATAACCATTGCTGTGCACCACTCTATGGGTACGTAGCCTGTGGAGAGGCTCATTTTGAACAGTGTGTTTAGGTGAGGGGTTAGTTCATCTTTGAGCTCATGTAGGACGCAGCCTGGGACACCTTCCAGCCCCATTGATGCTGTGTTTTTGGCTTTAGAGAAGGCTATTTTAACCTGAGTGTCTGTGATTTCAGGGACTCTACATTCTTCTGGTATGGTTATGGGCCCTTTTGGGGGTGAGAGGGGGTGAAGTTTGCACTGAACCTGTCTGCCAGGATGTTGGCAATATAGGTTGATTCAGTGTACTTTGTGCCATTCTGCACTAACTCCGAGCAGATCTGAGCATTGCCACTTAGGTTCTTGACATAGCTAAAGAATGCCTTGTGGTTATCTTTGGAGTCCTTGGCAAGTTTTCTTTCAAAGCTTTCCTTGGACAATTTTATGAGGGATCGTAGTTTCTTGCTGATACTGATCAGGGATGTCTTCCCTTCTTGGGATTTTACTATTTTCTGTACTAGTTTCCTCCTTCTATTGTATAGCTTGTTTATGACAGGTTTTGTTTTCTTAGAGAAGTGAGTCTTGATTTTGATTGAGATAGCACGATCCATGCATTCATGTAGGTGCCCGTAGAATGCATTACTAAAGGATTTTGCAGCTTGGACAGAGTTATCCTTTAGCATGGGACTTTGAAACTTTCCACCTCCGTCTTAAGTAACGTGAAGTTTGCTTTTGCTTGTCCAGAGGTGGGGGTGCAATGTGGATATCCGAAGTGATTTGTTTATGGTCAGATCTAACCAGCGGGGGTTGACCTCCGGTGCGGAATACGGGTCGCCCATGTTGTTGATGACCAGGTCCAATATGTTGTCACCTCTGATGGGAATGTTGACCAGTTGTTCCAGGGCATTTGAGTTTATAAATTCTAGGAAATGTTGGGCAAGGGAGTTAGAACTTGAGTAGTTCTCCCAGTCAATGTTTGGGTAGTTGAAATCACCCAATATTAGGGTGTTTGGTAGGACCTTTATGTTACCCAGTGTTTCTAGAAATGCGGAATGGGGGTTCTGGGACATGGTGGGTGATCTGTAGCAAGCTACAGTTTGAATTGCGGTTTTACCCATTGTTAGTTGCACGTGGATAATCTCTGAAGCATCATGCTGTGCCATGAACCTGGAGATGTGGATATCCTTGATGAATATGGATACTCCCCCGCCTTTTGTATTTTGGTCCGGGTTCTGTGGCTGAAATGTATGGTATGAGTTATAGCCTGGTAGTGCTGGGGTGCTCTCTGGAGCCTTAAACCAGGTTTCTGTTACTGCACATATATCGATTTTCTCCATAATGAGGAGTGCCTTGAATGCATGCATTTTGAGGTTTAGGCTTCTGGCATTGAGTAGTATTACCCTCAGATTTTTGTTACTTGTGCTATTTATGGCGGTGGGTTTGTCTTTTGAGCCTTGCCTAAAAAGGCACTATGGGGGTGGCAAGAGCCTTGGTCAGTATTAGAAAGCCTAAGGGTGACAGGTGCAAGCCATCTCTAGCGAAGCAGCATGGCTTGTCGAGCATGTCATCCCAGGCAGACAGACACTGGATCCCTTTTGAATGACACCAGAAACTCAACCAATTGTTGAAATTGATCATTTTTTCTTTATACCATGGTATCATTCTTGGTGAGGGCAGGATGCTACTCAGGGTCATACCGGCCTGGGCTACATGATCAGAGAGCTCTTCCATGTCTCTTTCCATGTAGTCCAGGGAGGTACGGCTCAGGTAATTCACACCAACATGATAATAACAGAGTTGTATTTGTACTTGTTCTGGAGTGACCTGAGTGCTTGTGTTATGTGGCGGATCCTGGCATCCGACAGACAGCTAACAGTAACCTTCTCCTTATTCAGCTTAGTGGGTGGGACATCAGTGTGCCTGACTATAGAGTCACCTATTACTAGTATGTTGGGTATGTTATTATACCTTGAGGTCTGTGATTGCGTGGCACACTGGTTTTGTGAAGTATGTGTTTCATGGTTTGTGTTGGGGGTTGGAGGTTGCTTGGATGTCTGCTTTGATGGGCTCTGTTGCTTTTGCAGATTTTTATTTTGAGCCTCCGACTATGTTTTTGTGTACTTAATGTGTGTTTTTTGCCAGTGCTGGTTTAATGGGTCTATGTGAGACTGGTGGTGTGATGCCAGTATTTCCCTTCTCCTCTTGACTGTCTGATCCAGTCTTGGGTTGAGAGAGCTTAGCTTCCAGTTTGGCAGTATAATTGCATCTCTTGCATGTATTAGTGTTTCGTGGTAGGAGGAGAGGGTTGTCTGTGTACATGAGGCAGTTGCAACATTGCCTCAGAATGCTCAGATTCACCAGTTGGACTGGAGAGTACACCTGAAACTGCCCTTTGGACATGCCTGGATAGGTGCAGTAAACTGTTTTACTGAATGGCTGGTAAGGTCAAATAGAGAGCCTTGTTCTTTTGTAGTGCTAGGGTTTATAAGTGCTTGCTATGAGTTTTGGGCAGGTGCTGGGCTGAGAAATTAATGGCTTGAGTACTTAAGTTGAAAGTTTGTCTAGTTCCAAGGGAAAAATTGAAGAGGAGACTTTGTGGAGCCGGGAATAGTTATACCCTAGCTAAGCAGCACTGCCCGGCGCACAAAACCAGGCAAATGTGGTTTTTATAGCAGAGAAATGAAAGAGATAGAAATTAGCTGAAAATGGACAATAAACTACTACTTTGTGGGCTGAAACCACTCCTCCAGGGACATATAGGCTGCTCAAAGCTCCCCTCTCTCACAGCTGAACAGAGAAACTTCCTTCTATCCAAGTAAGTTATGGGCAAACACAGAGATTTGTAACACAGTCCTGAATTCAGCACTAACCCGAAAACTGGACTATACTAGCTTATAAAGGCGGGAAACAAGTATATATTTTTTTCAGAAAATAAAGCAGATACAATAAAAAAAAACACTTTAAATGCGCATAAAAAATGCTTATTGTTATATATCTCAGTTCAGAGTTGTAGTCAATGCCCCTAGTAATAAAGTAGGAAGAAACACAAATACAGTAAAATAAGATGAATAAAGTGCAATTTTTTTATATACATATATAAAACAATAGAAAACGAACAATCTGATTTAAACAAGTTACCCAATTAACCAGAAAAAAACTCAAAACTGAGCCCTGTTCCAGCAGTCTTCAGTCAGACAAGTTCTAACTGCACACTCTCGCTACTAGGGTGCAGGGGAACCTTCTCCAAAAAAGATGGCCTGGATCAGTGCTCAAGTTATACAAACAAAGCTAGATTGAGCAGGCCTGAATCTGGTCCTATGCTACAGCAACAAGGTGCACCAATTTCAGAAAAAAAACAGTTCGAATAAGCAGGTACAATAAGCCTGTGACCAGAAATTCCCAGCTCAGAAGTGTAGAATCCAGCCTCTCCTCCCACAAGAGTGCAGACCACAAACCTTCTTAATGTAGAATAACTGGCCTAAAGCCCAAGTGCTTAAACCAGAACTAATACACTTTTAGAATAGCAGACACTGAGCTTTCAATCAGCAATTCCCAGCTTAGAAGGATGTAAGCTACCTGTCTTGCCACAGCAGTGCAGACCACAAACCTTCTTAATGTAAAACAACTGGTATGAAGCCCAAGTGCTTAAACCAAAAGACTTAGGATAACAGTTACAATTTAATCAGGATACTACCAAGCAGCAATAAGTGCAGCAGAATAAATAAAATTGAGTACTTTTAAGAAGAGGCAAAAGCAAAATAAAGTAGGAAGAACCACAAATACAGTAAAAGCAGATTAACTTTTTTTTGCTTTGTTTAAGCTCCTATCTCTGGTATTTATGTCTTATTTATCTTAGGAATGTTTTTATTTAGCACTGTAGGTTATCAAGCTGCCAGTATCTGCCTCTAATTAGCCAGATCACTATTATTATTGTTATTATTATTAGTTATTAATCAAGAGTGACATGATAGCTGATGTCTCCCTAGACCAGTAATCTAGAGTGGTGATAGTACAATATTGTCAAGATGAGCACTGAGAAGTGTGTGTGTGTATGTGTGTGTGTGTGTGTGTGTGTGTGTGTGTGTGTGTGTGTGTCCATGTCAGTGTGCATGCATGTTTGTGTGCACATGTATATATATATATATATATATATATATATATATATATATATATATATATATAAAACAAGAGTGAGATTTCTTTTGTATGGTCAGTGATGCACTACTTTTTTTTGTTATGCTGCATATGTCTGCAGTCCTTCCATAACCTGCCATGCCAGTGTTATCCTGCAGCTATTCTATGGATGGTTTCTTACTGCATCTAATAATTTTAAAATAATAAAACCAATGTGTTGCAGCCAAAACTCTCCACAACCTTCCAAAGGTATCAAACATTTTATTGAGACATAAAAATGTTTAAGAAGTATTCATTGAGTGCTTTCATCCCCTCAGAACAGGGACTTCGTTTAATAAGCATGGATTAGAGCTTGTGGAAAAGATTGTTTTATGCAATGATTCTAAACTGTGTCATTTGATTAGTGAAGTTGAGACTTATAGAAATTATGAACATTGTTTTCAAGCACAGGAGAAATGGGATGTGGGGGAGAGAAGAGACAAGGAAAGGGCACCAAATCAGTGGTTCAACAGAACCAAGTGGAGAAGGGAATAACAACTAACAGTGACAATGAAATTTTAAGGAATGGACTGGTTAGCACATTTAAGGGTTACCACATTTATAATTATTCAGGAATAACTTTAACCAAGGAGCATTTTCTGTTATTTATGAAGGAGTTGAAATATGTGCCAGCTAGAGGCTGTGATTACACAGACACCATTTTGGAGTTAAAAATATACATGAGAAAACGGAATTTAGCTTTCCTGTTTAGGGACCGTGATGAACTTGTTAGTCTTACTAGGAACAAAGAAATTAAAAACAAGAGTGTGTATAACCCACCAATGGACCCCACCCTAAATGTTTTTGAGAAGGCTGTGACTGAGGATTTATATGCTCTAAAATTAAAAGAAGAAAAGAGTTTTTATATAGGAATCTTAGTAGGGAGAAGATGAGATTACCTGAACAGCTCAGAAACAACAGGACAATTATGATTATGCGTCCATATAAAGGGGGTGGGATGGTCATCTTTGACGCTTTACATTATTCCCAAAAAATCCTAGAGATGTTACATGACCCTAGTGTATATACCCATGTTTCACTTAATGAAGTCAACATTAGTTACCGAAGAATAAATTATTACTTAGAAGAACACCTATTGGATGAGCGTATTACACCTGAAATTTACAGCTTTTTGAAAGTCAAGAATCCTATGATGGCTACCATTTTTGGGATTCCAAAAACCCACAAGGGTTTAAGTAATTTAACATTTTGGCCAATAGTAGCAGGACAAGGGTCAAAAACTTACCCTTTTGGTGTCACCATAGACCTTTGGTTAAAACAAGTTGTGAATAAAGTGAAGCATTTAGTAAAAGATTCATGGGACTTTTTGGATAGTATTAAGGAAGAGCTCTGGGAAAACAATTTGATTTTTCTTGACCATCGATGTAGTGGATTTATTCACTTGTATCCCTAGGGATGAAGGGTTAGATATGTTTGCTAACTGTTTGAATAAAATGTCAGGTTTTTCTAATGAGAAAGTAAATTTAATAGTTGACTTTATGGGGGTAGTTTTAGACTACAACTATATATATTTTGAAGGAGAATACTTCAAGCAAAACAAAGGTGTTAATATGGGAGCCTCATCTGATCCCATATTTGCAAACCTGGTTCTCCTTGACTGGGAGGTAAATAAAGTCTTTAGGTGTAAGTATTTTCAAAATGTCAAATTATACATAAGATTTTTGGATGACATTTTTATTCTGTGGAATAGTTCCATAGATAGAGTGGAGGAATTTGTTAAGTATCTGAATTCCACTACCAGTTTCTTAAAATTCACTCACACAAGTTACCCCTTGTCCATTAGTTACCTTGACACTCAGATTTTCAAAACTCTAAGTGGTTTTACATCTAAAATATACAGAAAACCTACATTCAGCAACTCTTACCTTGAATATACAAGTAGTCACCCCCCCCCCCCACCAAAAAGCCAGTATTGTGAAAGGCCAGATGGTAAGGGTTGCTAGAATGACATATCCAGCTGGTGACCAGTTGTGGAAATGTTTTATGAAAGAGGATACCCACAGGGCATGGTTCAGGAAAATGTGGACTATGTTAGAAGGGAATGGGGTAAGAGATTCAAACCCCTATTAGGAAATTTTAACATGGTTGGAGAGTCACCTCAGGGACAAAAAAACTTTGAAAAGGCTATGATTTTACCATACTGGGGGAAGGTAGGGAAAGTGAAGAATATATTGGAAAAAAACTGGGCCATTCTCAGGGGAAACTCAGATTTGAGAAGGGTTATAGGAGAGAGATCCTCCTATGTATACAAAACTGGGGTAAACATAAAAGAAAGTTTTGAATATGTGAAGAACACACAAGTTAACAAGTAAGATGGTACTATAAAGTGTGGATCCTGTTTACAATGTTGCTACATAGTAGATTGTAAAATGGTTATTTTAGAAAATACCCTTAAAACAAAAGTAAAATTTGTTTAGGGTAATTGTCACACATCAGGTGTCATATACCTTACACTGTGTAAGGGATGTCCAGCATATTATGTTGGCAAAACCAAAAGGCAATTACGTAATAGGATATATAAACATGTGTACCAGATATCCACTAAAATAATAACAATGCACTCTATAGGCATTCTTTAGTATTAGTTAACCCTAGAGGGGGGGACTACAGAAATTTAATGGAAGAAAAAGAAGTCAAATGGCAGATCAAGCTGCAGGCAGTGGAGGGCATAGGTTTAAATGAAGTTATTTCTGTAAAACCCCTGTTAATTAAGAGAGCTAGGGGCAAAAGGCTATGTTAAAAATTTCCATGAAGTTAGGAAAGCTTATTTTTAGTGCAGCAATATGGTTTCAGATGTTTATAAATGTTTTTTAAGCTGTATTTAAAAAAAAAAAGTGGCTGTGCCTTTAAATGCATTTGTGTGGTTGTAATGTCATCAACACATTGGGCTATAAATGTTGGACTTAATAAAAGACATGTATTCTGATGAAGTCCCCATTCTGAGGGGATGAAAGCACTTAATGAATACTTTTTAAACATTTTTATGTCTCAGTAAAACATTTGATACCTTTGGAAGGTTGTGGAGAGTTTTGGCTGCAACACAGTGATTTCATTATTTTATTTTTGTTTTGGTTGATACTGGGGTCAGTGTTTAAACAGTACAGCTAATAAGTTGTCATGAGTTGCAGTTACCATGGGTAAGGGGTGCTGAAAACACTGAAATTCACAGGGAGAATGGTGAGAAAGGGACTTGGGGTGATAGGCCAAAGCCTCAGCTGGGTATGTGGCCAATGTATAGTCCTAGTCTGTGTATGGATGTTGAAATCCCACACCCAGAGCTGGAGTGAAATGTTTCTGAAACACTATGGAGCAATGTTGCAGTATGCTTGCTTTGTGACAGCAAATTTTGGTAGTAGAGGAGTTCTGCTATGTTTGAACAAGAAACAGCAGGTTGCCAATTTTCCTTGATTGATATTGATATCACTTTATTATGCAGTGGACTACGTATTATATTAATTTATTAGAGATGGCAGTACTTGATTGTGTTTAGATTTGATGGACGGTTAGCTAATATCTAGTCCATGATTTCATGGCTCATATTTATGGTGTTTATTCTTGTTAAGGGACATATTATTTAGTCAGTATTTTACTTACTAAATGTAGACAACTGACATGAATGTTGGTGCAATCCCAGTTGTAATTAAACTTTATAATGCTTGTGAGGTCATTTTGCATAGCCAGTAAATTAGATGTTTCTGTAAGGAGAAGTACGTCTCATCCTAATCATCTGCTTGGCCACATATGATTGGCACTGTAATTCCTTGTGATAATGTAAGAGACAATTATTGCTAGAATGTCTGCCACGTGGGTTCATATCCATGGATCAGTCAAGTGGAATTTATTTATAGCTTTATCTGCATCTGAATATGACATTTTTGTTCTATTTATCTGGAACAGGGTGGACTCTGGGACCTCTTTTAGGATCAATTTCACCAGACAATACAAAGTGTATACAAGATGGGGAAGAATTCACTTTTGGGGAGTGGTAGGTGTCAGGATCAGCAGATACTAACAAATGGGGATGTTTGGAAATGTTTCTATTGTATTGTGCTACCAGATGTGGATTATAATGAATTGTAAGTGTTTTTTCTGTGATAGAATGGTTGCTTTCAGGATGGGGAACGTAATTTCTTAGTTGTCTACTGTAAGTTAATGATTCAGACCCCATAAGTGCAAGATCAGTCACCACTGGTAGAAGGAGCTAAATAAAAATTTAGTGGAGTATCTGTTTGGGGGTGTAGTAAATTTCCTGATGTGCTTTTTTTTGTTTGGATGTTACTGTGCCTGATAGAGGAGGTAAATCACATGAGTGATAGTTACCAGAAAAAAACAAGGTTTATATGAGAAATGATGCTGTGGATGATGGGGCGGATTAGATAAGTATTATTTTGTTTTTTGATAGTTTATTAGTGTGAGAAAGCAGTCAGCTGGTGCATGCATGCCTTGGCCAATCATTCTACAAAGAAATGTACATTTATATGATATTTGCAGTGTCCAGTTTGATGATTTGCACATATTAAAATAGAGAAATAGACTGAAATCCACGAGCTGTTCATGTTTCAATGCTTATTAGTAGTAAGAAACTTTGCTAATGTATGTATACCTCCACTGTTTGCTTCAAGAGGATACTACTGGGCATTATAGCTCAGACACTTTCATGGGTGTTTTAAATTACCACAGTATAATACTATGGCTTACAAGACATTTTAAGGCATAGTTATATGTATGGCTTCATTAACTTTAAAACAGCAGAACATATAAGCTGCTTTATTGGAGTATAAAGCTGAATGTAGAAAACTTAGATGCTGGATAAAGGTAATGGGATAAATAGAGCATAACAGGGTTTAGAAAAGTGAAGCAAGACCCACTAGGGATTTAAAGATGCTATGACCATATCCTTCAGGTATTTAGCATGCCAGCAAACTTGTCTCATTGTAACAGTTTTGAATTATAAAATTACTGACATTCTGGTGCCAAAGTATTATTTTCAGCAGTTAGCTCTCTTTTTTTCACTTTAAGTCAATCAGAATGGAGGTAATCATTTCTGAATAGGCAGGAGCAGTAATGGTGTATCTTATAGGTAAAGTCCTAGCATTTTAGTTATGTATTTTTGGAAGGTGGGGTTTTTGACTAAGTTTAGTTAGTGTTCAGTAGTAGCCTCATTTTTCACTTTAAGTTCATAAAGACAAGGATGAGTAGTTCTAATTATGTGCAATGTCACAGAAAGCATTAACACTTGAGTTATACGTTTTGGAAGGAGGGTTTTATAAAAGTATACTTAGATTTTCAGAAGTAACCATTTTTATTTTAAATCAATTGGGACAGAGATGGAAAGCTGGACTTATACAGGCACTGTAGCAATTTACTTGGTAGCTGAGCATTAGCATTTTATTGTATTTTAATTTATTTTATTTATGTACATATTTTAGAGTGTTGTATAGACAAGGCATAATACAATTTCCAATGGTAACCTTTTTCTATTTTACATTATTCAGCATAGAGATGAATAGGTTTAATTGCACGGTTGCATTATATTTTCAGAATATTCTATGCTAAACCATTCCACTGTTTGTGTCCTCTCATTAGCACAGTATGTGGAACTAAAGAGCAGAATGTAAGTTAGCTGAACAAAGCTGTCTCTTGGAGATTGTCTTGTGTCTCAAAATCATAGAACAGACTAGAATTGCTCAGATTGTGACTACTCCTGTTATGTGTGATTTATAAAAGTAAAAAAAAAAAATGAATTGGCAGCAAAGCTAACCACAGATCACTTTATTACTAAGTTTAACATTTTTGTTGTAAATTATTCAGAGTTCCTCAGAAGTCCTTCCACTTTCAGTACAGTAGAAGGGTCTGATTCTGATCTCTTCAGTATTCTATAAAGCAACAAAAATGATAAAGGTACTGATCAATATAAGCAACAACATTATTAAGAGTAAAATCCTTGGCAACATATTAAATGAATAAATGAATGGCATTTCTTAATTAAATGACAGATAGTGAAAAAGAGTTGCAATGCAATTATTCAACTAGCTAGTTTTATGCAATATGTAGTCAGACAATACTTGTATGTGGTTTTCTGTGAACAAAGTTGGTAATGTTCATATTTGTGATTTTAGTCTGTGTTTATAACTACACCATATGTTGCCTTACTAAAAATGTTGACTAGTTTATCTCAAGATTTTTATTTTAGTTTTTTTCACTTTGGTGAAATGTAACCACTCACAACATTGCTATTGCACTAGTTACTTCGACATTGTAATTTTCTGTTCATGTACAGTTATATACTTTATTTCTTTTCTCTTGTCTATATACAGTTGTATATTTTGTTTGCTGTACTGGGTAAATGATTACTACTTTCTTGTTGTCTTCCTCTGTTACTGTATTATATAATATAATACCTTTGTTTGTATTTGCTATGTTGTCCCTGGTACTGGCTGAAAAATGTAACAGCCTACCCACTTGCTTAACAAACAAGCAACAAATAAATAAATAAATAATTTAACTTCTTTTAAGGCTTTGGCAAAATAAATAATTATCATCTCAGCTAATAACAAAGGTAGCACAACCACATAAGAAAACACCTTTTCTGCTGGAAAGAACATGGAGGAGGACCTAATGAAACTGGAAGAGATGGGAGTAACAGAAAAGTTATCAGGTCCTACGTCTCTGGTTTCACTAATAGTTAAGTCTGGAAACTCAAAGAACCCTTGAGAAGGTACAGTATGTTTTCATAGGATAATCAATAAAGCAATACAGAGTGAGATGCACTGGTTTAAATCATGTAGTGAATGATGTAAGTGAACTGCATGGTGTAAGGCCCTTTCACAACTGGATTTGAGTTCAAGTACCATCAACTTTGAATTACATGCAAATAATGAGAACATTACTATCAACTCATATAAGGCTTATTAGGTACAGCAGACTAATGTTTGAGATGAGTTCTGTATCAGAGACATCCCAGCATGTAATACAACAGGCAGTCTAAGGTATAATTGTAAGGACGTATGTTTCTGGCATGCATATTCATAGAAAGGCAGAAAAAGAACATGACATATTAAAAAATATATTAAATGGACTGACAGAAAATGGGCTAACCTTGAAAAGACAAAAATGTTCTAAGTTTTATGGTTTCATACTCTCCAGCAAAGTTATGTCATCTGACCCTATTAAAGTCACACATGGCATGTCACCACCAAAAAAATGCAAACAAAATAAGCAACTTACTTCTTCTTTCGGCTTTTCCCGCTTAGGGGTCACCACAGCGGATCATCTGTCCGCTCATGATTGGCAGTGGAGTTTTTATGGTGTCGAGTTGCCAGCCTGGTGCCCAACCTTCCACAGAAGGCACACACATGCTCACTCACACCTAGGGCCAATTTAGAGTGTCCAATCCACCTACAGCATGTCTTTGGGATGAAACCGGAGCACCCGGAGGAAACCCACGCAACCACAGGGAGGACATGCAGACTCCACACAGAAGGCACCCCAGCCAAGGATCGAACCGGAAAACCTCTTGCTGTGAGGGGACAACGATAACCGCTGCATGACCGTGGCTGCCTAAAATAAGCAACTTACTAGGACTGGCAAACAACAGCTCATTGTTTTTTTCAAAGCTTTTATTGCAATCACTATAGCATTGACGAAGCTTATGAAAGAAAGATGTCATTGTCCAAATTGTCTGAGAAATTTCAAAGAAGCCCTACAAAATTTGAAGAAAGTTCTAAACTCAGACAGTCATGTCATGTTTTGATCTGTAATGCAGAGCAGTGCTAGATGTAGAGGCAAGTTTAGTTGGCCTAGAGGGGTATATATTACTTTGTCGAAAACTAACTTCAGCAAACAGCCATTCATCAAACATAAATCAGCAAACTACTATTCAGCGAACGTTCACATCAGTGAACATGTTTCCTAGGGCAGTTAGTTATTTGGCCAAGTGGGGAAAAGGGAAAATTTCCTAATGCTGTCCAAGTAACTTACTTCCCTGGGAAAAACGTTCACTAATGCAAATGTTCGATGAATGGCCATTCACTGATTTATGTTCGATGAACGACAATTCAATGAAGTTAGTTTTCAGTGAACTAATATAGACCCAGCCTGGGGTGATACTGGGTCATGTGGCAGGTGACAAGCAAAAAGGTATTAGCTTATGCTAGCAAGTCATTCTCAGGTGTTGGGGAAAAGATTCTTCTAAACTGAGAAAAAACATTCACAGTGGTTGAGCATGTGAACATTTTCATACATGTTTATCTGACAAGAATTTATACGAATAACTGATCGTAAAACATCATAGACAATATTTAATATCCTAGAAGAAAGTCACCCCTTCTTAGATTGCAGCCCTATCTTTGTAAAGTACATTACAGTAAAAGAAAGGAAAACATTGTAGTCTATATGTCTACATACCCTCCAGTCTTTATAGAGAAGGGGGAGATACACAATAAGGTGTCAGAGGAATGTGTAAACATGATAGCTTCATCAGGAGTCTGATAAGCCCTTACTCTGAAAGAACCAGAGAAGGAAACAAAAAGGTAGACTATACCTGGTCAGCTGGTGAAACACATTTCTATATTAAAGACACACTGTATGAAAAATAAAGATGGACATGAGGTTGTAAAATATATGTAAAAAGTCAATGGGAAATAACAGTTTCAGATAACAGAAGATACTTATTAAAAGAACTTATAATTCCAAAATTTCCCAAAGAAAGTTATAGAACGTGTGCTGAAGTAGCTATAAAACATTCATTTGGGTAATGGAAACAAACATAATTGTTAGGGAGGAAAAATCTTGTTCCCAGGTATGGATACATTGATGGAGAATATTTCTAGAGACTGCATGCCTTGCCAGACCCATGCATAGTAGGACAACTATACCGCTTCAGGTGTCTGAGTTAACAAACCATCCTGGACTAATATTAATCTAGACTTTTTTGAATCTATATACATAAGAGACCATTTGCTGGTGATAACAGATCGCTGTTAAATATACTCCTTCTATGGACTTGTTATATCCATAACAGCCTTTGTATTAATCCCATTTTAGGCCTTTTTTTACAGTGTTTGGAACAGCTAACCCTTTAAAGCTAATAATGTCTCATTTCTAATATTTTCAAACTCATGCAGTTCTGTTACATACAAGGAATAACATAAGGAAGGGACACTCCATTATGGCCACTGGTAAAAAGTCATGGTAAAGAGATTTATTTCCAGTACAGGGAAAGCCAGCATTTATTTCACATGCTAACAGTGTGCATAAGTTCTACACATCTAGCCTAAGTAGCTAGTCTGTTGTTTAAACATGGTTATTAAAATATTCCATTTTTGACCAAGATGAAGAAAATGCTTGATGAATGTATAAAGAAAACTGTCTGAGCAGAAATCACCAATGAAGAGCCGTGTTGTTTTGAAAAGAAATGCCAAGAAACATTCATTCTGGAAGGGTCAGTCTGTCTGATAAAAATGGGGAAGGGCAATCATTCTTCTTTATTTAAACTTGAGACATATTTTGTATAAGATGTCAGTGATTCCATTATATGTGAGCAAAGAGAAACGTGCCATAATACACTGTAAATTTCTGAAAACCTATTGAATTGATTTTACAGACATTGACTATTCATCCAATACAACAAGTGATACTTTGCCAGTATTGAGTATCTAATAATATTCAGATTATGACTTTCCTACCAAATGGACCCGAGGACTATGCAAACACCTGTATGCTTACAAGATTGCAAGCTTGTGTGCAAAGAAATAACATTCTCTTTTTTTTCTTTTTGCAGGTTGAAAGCTCCACTGTAAGTTTTCTTGTCAGTTATTTAGACATGCCAGCTACCTGACTATTGCAGTAGAAACTATTTTATGTCAGTATCTGCTGTTTATTAAAAGTAAATTACACAATTAAAAATAAATAAATAAATAAATAAAGAACAGTTACTAGAAAACACAAAATTTAAAGGCTGTTTGAGTAAATTAAAATAAGGAGTACATCACACATACATTCAGGTCCCTACTCACTGATTGCCTTCACCATAACCAGCCGTACAACAGTGGCATCACATTGATACTGTCATTGTGGTGCTCACATGCTCTCATTAGCATAGTATTCACTTTTACTTTCACCACTAACACCATTTAGGGATCACATTTCTATGGTTAAATGTGAAAAATGTCCCCTTATCAGAGTAGCAGAAGCAACAAGGACCATGCCATAGGCATGAGTAGGCTGCATGCATATGGAGTTACAAGAGACATATAAAAAAGGCACTGGACAATAGATAAAAAGGCCAGTAAATCTGGTGCAAGAGACACCATAGGTGATTAAACCTCTAAAAGAAGAAAACAATTTCGTAAGTAATTGGTTATGGTTGCAAGGTCAATAAAACTTCTTAAAATGAGGGACTGAATGCAGTCAGCTTTTTTATGTTTATTATTTAAAGATTGCTAATTTCATATTTCACCTAGAAAATGCTCATGAAACTGCTAGTTTGAGTCTGAGCAAAAAGACTAAGCCAGTTACTCTTTCAAGCCTAACAGTCTGTAGTACATTAAAAAAGATGCAAGATATTGCTATGAATAAAAAAAAAAATTAAATTATGTTATTGCAGAAGATGGACTGACACTATTGCAAGAGACAGTCAAAAATTAAGAAATCTCAGTGCTTTCAGTTGTCAGGTGAGAGTTATTAAAAGCTAAAATGTCTTTTTCTATCATGGTGTACTCTATTTCACTGTAAAATTACATCAGGGTAGCAAAAATCCTAACTATAAAATCACAGATCACGGCATTCTCCCTTCAGTCCATTTTATTATATAACAAACTACACAATAATGCTAACAGCTTAGAGCAATATGTCAACATTTCTACTGCAGACAGTTTGAATATACAATAAAGATATATATTTTTTCAGTTCTTTTTGTGAAAGTTTGTCATTTGATACATAGTAGTCAAGGTGGAGTCCATTTATGAATTTTAAAAACTGGGCAACATGATCCTGTTAACAAAGAATTTAGACTGCTGGCTGTGACATGATGATTAATATCAGTAAATACTCTTGAGTTGACCGGAACAGGAGAGATCCATTAATTTAAACTGATTAGTGCTAACAAGGTATAGTTAGATTATGTCCAACAGAAAGGCCAACAGCTTAACCCAGTTAAGAATCCACTTTTATTATACATATTTGCTAAAACAAGATACACAAACTTTCACACTGAAAATATGTTTTATCAGGTGACTAATAGTAAAGTGGTACTTTAATTTAAAACACAGCCACTTAATTACATGACATTTGAATTAATTAATTAATTAATTAATTAATTAATTAATTAATTCACTAGAGGTAATAAATAATTTGGTGCAAGCTAGTTTGGTAACTAAATTCATCCAACCAAGTAGTCAGCACAGCAGCCTGCAATGATGCTCATAGGGTGAGGATCCTGTGCAAACCTGTATATCCTGTTATGCATTTTTCAAGGTAGACAGCACACCAGAGGATAACCCAAAGAGTAGCACAGCCATGAAGTAGGCTCAGGATAGGTACTGCCTGTTTTACTGGATTGGTACCAGAGGATAAGAAATGGGTATTAAATGGGTCAAGATTTTAGTGAACACTTTTGGCAACCTTCCAAAACATGATGCTGAAATGTAAGTTTTTTGCTAACTTGTCATTCTAAACTGTTTCTAGTTGTCAGTGATTAGCTAGCTCTGAAAAAGTGTCAACAAATGCATTGTTATGTTTCTCATTGGAAATCAAATTGTAAGTGTGCCAAGAGACCCAGTTAAGTTACCCTCTTTATTCAAGAGAAAAAAGTTACTTATATGTAGTGTCAGTGGTGCAATATGTCGCACACTCGTCTTTAGTGCAGAAGGCTGTGGGTTCTTTTTCCACATCAGGTAGACAGATTGCTAACATTGCACTGTAGTATAAGGGAGATGCCATACTCCTGAGTATGTCATCCATGGGATGAGATGTTAAACCTGTGCCCTAACTGCCTGAGTTGGTGGTTGCTCAGGTAGAAAAAGATGCTATGGCACCTATAAAAAAGAGTAGGGGTCCTTTATTTATATATGTACATATTTATACAATTATTTTGATTTATGTTCATACTTTATACATCAAACCTTGCCATTTTTATATCTACCCCCACTCATTTTCCATAACCATAATCTAATCTTCTTTAATAATAGTAATAATACCCATTTTCCATTAAACATAATTTCATTAATTCTTTCATTCCATATGACTCAAATTACATACAAAATGTTCTTATCTAAGTCTGCATTTAAGTTCTTGTTTATATTTACATAATATCTATATTCAATAATTCCCATCTTTATACCTTCATATGTTTTATAATTTCAAAAAAACATTCTATACATAATTTATTCCACAAATGTTTGACTCTCTCACATTTAAAAAAAACATATTATGTTGTTTCTTCTTCACCTCAATATATCCATATTCTTTCATTTTTCTTTTTATAAGACAAATTTACCTTAACAGATAATGTTTTTATTCTCAATCTCCACAAAAAAATCTTGGCATTTAACATTGTGTTTAGGGTACCTATTTCTTTCAATTGCTTTAATTTTTACTTCTGAATATTTTCCTATTGATTTATATAATCATATTTCTTCATAAAATTATTATACCACACCTTTTTAACTTCTTCATCTTCATAAATTTTTATTTTCCACATTGTTGTCTTTTGTTGATAGTTCTCTATTTCTTCATTTAATTATTATTTTGCCCTTTTATGATTTCTTATATTTTCCAAAATTCCTTGTACTTATACTTTATAATTATTGTCACTAATTTCTCATTATTTTCATTTAACCATTTCAATGTCTTATATAAATTTAAAAACACAGCATACACTATTGGATTTATCAAGCCTAATCCTCCATTTTCCTTATCCACACATAAAACACTCATTTTAACAGGATTAAGTCTTGATCTCCATACAAAAGAAAAAAATGTTTCTAACAGTTTTTCATATCCTCTAAAAATCATAATGACACTAGACAAATATGCTGTTTTTCCCAATAACACTGAATTAATGAGATACACTTTTTCTTATACATTGACCTATATGCTTTCCATAATGTACAAATATAATTTATTTCCTTTATTATTAAATCCCATAATTTCTTATAAAATTCTTTATCAGCATTTATCCCTAAAACACACATTTCCTTCATAGAAAATTGAGTACCTGCTATTTTAATTATGTCACCCAATGCTTTACTTTTTTATTAAGCATCATATGCTTTCTCTTAAACTGTCAGCTAAATAAATAATAACTTCTCTCATTCACTGTTTATTTTTTATTGCTATCATCTGCATAATACATCATTACTGGTATTTCAACATTGTTTGGATTTTATAACTTCCATTCTTTGTTTTTCGATTTACCTCTATAAATACTGTATTCATAACCAAAGCAAATAAAATACTGCTCATAGGACACCCTTGCCTTATACCATTATTAATAGCTACTTCTTTACTTATCAGTCCATTAATTAAAACCCTTATTTTATTGTTCTCATAAGCTGCTTAATCTTATTATTAATATTGTACATGTCCATTGCTTTCCACAAAAATGCCATGCTGTTTAGAATCAAATGCTTTATTAATATTGCCTATCATGTTTTCCATCTTCCTGCTTTCTATTTATATCATCTATAATTTCGCTCACTGTAATTAATAATTCCTAATATCCCTTTCCTCTTTACTGTATACACTTTCCTCCATGATATATTGCAACTTACTTTCAAACATCTTTTGTATTATTTTCATAAGTATCTTATAGTCTATATTATTTAAAACTATTGGTCTCAAATTTTTTTATATCTTCTCTTTCTCCCCTTTTCCATATAAATGTTAATATTCTGCTACATAATTCCTTATATTTCAATCCATCATCCAACCATTCAGTAAAAACAGATATTAAACAACTTTTCTGCAATCCTTCTAAATGTTTATACATTTCAAACCCAATACCATCTGGACCTGATACTGATTCTACACCTGATACTGATTCTACATTTAACTGTTTCAATACCTTTTCCAATTCATATAAGGTAATCTATTTGCCAAGTTCTCTGTTATTTCCTCAGAAAATGTTTTAGCTTCACATTCCTTTGAATCATCTTTTATTTTTTACCAAACATTTATTCTACATAATTTACAACAATTTCCATAATTTGTTGCTGACTTTTCTTTTGATTACATTCTTTGTCCTTCATTTCTCTCATTATACTACTATCCTCTTTTACCATTTTACTTAAATAAAGGGACATTTCTTCTTTTCTCCCTTGTAGAAAATAATTCTCTTATAAGTCTTTCTATACACTTTCTTTTCTTTCTCATAATAATGTATGTTGCTGTTTTCCAAATTAATACTTCTCTATGTATTTCAGCATAGTCCTGTCTTTCTTCTTTCTTTCTCAATTTTCCATGATTGATAATTATTTTTTTATTTTGTTTTGAAAACAATCCAGCATTCCGGTTAATTGATGTAAAATACTCTCATATTAATATGATCTTTCTATAGCTCCTTAATGTTTTTCTTTCTTTTTCATTCCATTCATTTCATTTATTATGTTTATACCTTTTCCTATCTTCATATACTCTTTATTATGATATATTTCTATCTATATTGCCAAATTATCTGAAAAACCTGTCATAATAGTTTCTTCTTCTAGTACATATTCCTTCTGATACCAAAAATAATCTAATTCAGTTTTTTAAAGTACCTCTCCAATGTGTCTGTTTTTATTCCATATAAGTAATTTTCCACATTTTATTTCTATCTTCATTTTTTAATCTTTACCTCTTTTCTTTTTATTACCACTTAAGTCACAATTAAAATCTCATGTAATTATTATATCACTGTTAACAAAAATATAATCCAATATTTTCTGAAACAGATTATCCCTCTCTTTATTGGCTACATATGCATATATAGCAATAATTCTATATGTTTCCTGCCACCTTAAATCTATAATAGTTGTTCTTCCCATTTTGACTATTATAACATCCAACATTTTAATTACTCTTCTACATAAAATTGCTATTTGTGAACATAGTTCATTCTCTGTATTCCATATTATTTTTCCACCCTATAATTTTCGTGACTATAGTCTTTCTTCCTGTGTCAAAATCCTTATATCTTCCAAATAATTATATCCACATCACAATTGTTGCACCATCCTTAAAGTGCTATTCTTCTAACTTAATTTTTCATACTATTAACATTCATAGACAGAATCCTTAAATTATTTTCTCTAGTCCTTGATTTAGGAGCTATCATCCTGTACTAATCCTTAAAAGAAAGGCTTCATCCATTCCCTTGCTTTTTTCTTTTATGTTAATAGCTTTAAATTTTCTTTTTCGATCTTTAAATCCTTTACCAACAGAAGTCTTTATTCCTCATACCCTTTTCCAATTTATGCCCCCTTTATCACTAACTTCTGTTTCTGTCTCTGAGTCCTCTCCTTTATCATCTTTTTCAGCATCACCATTTATTCTACAGTTTTTATCTATTTCTTTCTCCTCTTCAATCCTTTCTTTCTCTTTCTCTTTACCCTGGTTTGTAACACTTATTTCATCCTCTTTTACATTACAGCCCATTCATAAATGCCCCTTTTTTATACTTATAACATTCAAGTTCATATGTTTTGCTTCATGACCCATTTTATCATATATATAACATTTCTTCTAATCTCAGTTATTAATCAAATGTCCTCCCTTTCCACAAAAATACAAATTTTTGGCTACCCCAATATTTCACTGTACCCCTGTTTGTAGCAACATTTATGACACTTGGAATATGTATAATTTTATCCATTTCTATTTTCAGAATAATATTACAATCCCATGCACCAGTCCATAAACCCCTGTTGTCATAAACTTTTGATATTTCTATTATTTAATTGTATACATTTTTAAATGTTCTTTTAAAGTCTATCTACTTCTTTTTGCAATTGTATGCGTACCTTCTTTTAGTCTCTCAAAAATATGCCCTTATTATGTATGCATTCCAAGGGTTGTCATTTTGTTTTTTTCATATGAATAAATACATCTTTCTTTGGCTTGCACTGTTGTAAAAATGATAAAAAATGTCTTTTGTTAATTAGAATCAATATGCTCTTACCTCTCAAACATTTGTTTCCAAAGGCAAAATAACATTGTTCCATACCTCATATCTATTTGGTACCCTTTCTTTTTCCTTTTTACTCTGTATCCTTACTACAAACTTTTTTTGTGGCCTCTTCACCTATTCTCATATCTGTCCTTCCTTCCGATATAACTGCTGTTGCTGCCTATGCATATGTCCTCTTTCCACTGTTTCCCTCTGGCATATCCTTTCCATCCTCTTAGTTTATCTTCTCCATTCTCACTCCATGAAATCTGGTTCTCCAGCTCACTCTGATTTATTAAGCCCTGTAGTAAATCATCCCACAACCCTTCTGACTGAGGGTTGTAACTACACCCTCCTCTACAGCTGCTTCATTGGTTCATTCAAACAGCCGCTTCTGAAAAGCATCCTCTGAATTCTCAATAATACAACATACTATGAGATGACATTCACCTCCACTCTCTGCTGCTTTTCCAACTCATGCACCATCCTGCCAGCTACTTCCAAGATAAGAACAGGGCATGTTCACATATTCTCATTCCAGCAACAATGCAAATACAGATCAGGTGTAGGGGACGTTCTCTAATGCCCTGGCCAAATTTTCCTTAGTAGTATAAATGCCACCTCAGGTCACACCTGAAAAGAGGCTACTAGCATAGTGGGATTAACCCAGTCAACAAAAGATTTTAAAAAATTCCCTAAATCCATTAATTTTAGCATTTGAGAAAGTGTTTGAGTGAGAAATTTGCAACATGTAGGAACAATAAATTGAGGCACACATAGGTTGACATCCCATGAGAAATTGTTATTCACCTCATTATGGATGGATCCTGAAATAAGAGTGATGAAACCTGATAAAGGTTGGGTGCACATTATTATGGATACCATAACATGTATACAGGGGATAGTTTTTGTAAGATGAGAACAAATACGTGTCAGTATCATTAAATGAAATTAATATAGTTAATAGAAAAAAATAGATCTATTTTTGGTGGCTTATCTGATGCAAGTTTTTTTAACTCAGGAGTTATATAACTTTTCTATATCTGAAGGACCCCTTTATCCCAATGATCTTCAGTATCCTGAAGATCTATAAAGACCCCCATTTAGACCTGTAGTAGCAACTCAGGGGTCTAAAACATATCCCCTGACTGTATACATAGATTGAATGTTAAAACCTTTTTCCTGATGACTGTACATATTCATTGAAATACTTTTGGAATTTTTATGAGTAAAATTAATAAAGGATGGTGGAATGAAAATGTAATGCTCCTTACAGTGGATGCAATAAACCTATTTTTTTGTACCCTCATGAAGAAGGGTTACTCCTTTTTTAGAGAATACCTAATTAATTGTGAATTTTTAGACTCCACGAATATACAACTGCTAATTGATTTTACGGAAATTGTTTTGCTGAATAACTATTTATTTTCTGAAGGCAAATATTATAAGCAATGGGGGCAGCCTGCACCCCTATCTATGCTAATCCTATCTTGTGGAAATGGGAACAGAACTACACTTTTCAGTCCACTTCCATGTCTAGCTGGAGTTGGTATGTAAGAATTTTAGATGACATTTGTATTTTAAGGTAAATATTGAACACTAAGTAAAGATTTTAGTGAATATATATTAATGTCAACAACTTTTTTTAAAAAATCACCTATTTTTATGATTTTAAAGTAATTACTTATTTGGATGTATCTATATCCAAAGTTAATGCACATGTGTGCCAAATAATTCCAATTCTTATTTGCATTTTTCTAGTAACCATCCCATGATACAGAAGAGAAGCATAGTGAATGGGCAGTTTGTAGATTAAGTTAGATGATTTCAGAAGATGTAATATTCCAGAGAAAATGCATTTTGAAAGAACTGTTCTTGAAAAAAGGTTACCCAAATAAGTTTGTGAATCCCTTATACACAGAATTTTTACAAGGGAGGAGTACAAAGTTTAGACCATTATTAGGAAAAGGGGTGTCTGCAGTACCCAAAGAGAATCAACAACATAATAACTTTGAGGCATTTGATAATGGGGATAATACTAAAGTAATTGTAATTAAGTGTATTAATTAAAAATAATTGGAATATATTTAAAAGTGATGGTAATATGTATTCAGTGGTTGAATCCCACCCTTTCAGCATTAAAAAAGGGCTAGGAATCTTAGAAATTAGTTTGAAAGTAAATAAGTATATATGTCTGAACCGAGGGCAAATTGCAAAAGGTGCCATGAAAAATGGCCTCTGCAAACAACGTAAACATATTTTGAAGAGGACACCCTGCCCATTCAGATGAAAAATAGTTTATTGAAATTAAAATATACTGGGGCCTGTGGTTCCAGTGGCTTGGTGTATGTAGCTATTTGCCAAAAATGTTCTGCTTTTTACTTTGGTAAAACAGAATGTACACTCTGAAAAAGAATCTGTGAACACTTTTATGATATCTCTAAAGAGAACAATAGCAATGCAGTGTATAAATATGTGAAGAAATGTAGTACCCCCTTGTTCATGCAAGTTTGCAGTTTTGGGAAAAGGTTCCTAGAAATCCTAGGGGACAGAAATCTGAAACTACCACTGAATTTACAGAACTAATTTGGCAACTGAGACTAATGCTTCTGTATTGCTTGGCTTAAACAAACACATTTCAATTAGCAGTATTCTGCTAAGTTATAGAATTTCAAGAAACCAGAATACAATGTCAGTTTATGAGGGTGTCAAGTCAGTTTAATTATTTATAGACACTTTGTTTTATTTATGACCATCAATTTGAGTTTTTTATATAAATATTTTTGAAAATGTTCAATTTGTATACATTTTTGCGTGCATATGTATTCTATATGTAAGTCTTAGATACAATTGTTTTGCTTTACTTTTTATGAAATTTTTTTTTTTTGGAAATAGAAAGAATTGATTTAATGGTAGCAAAAATCATGTAATGAAAAATGTTTTTTAAATATGGATGTATACTATATTTATTAGTTCTGATGATGTCCGTTGAATATATTAGAGGATGAAAGCACTTAACTGATACATTATATTAGGAAAAACAGTTCTGGTTATTACTATTTCATACATTTTTATTCATTTATTCCACACAGAAAGAAGTGACATGAGATCTGTTGTGTGTGATTTTCAAAGTTTATTACTTCTGGTGTTTGTGGTGGTATAAATACTTTAACCCAGAGACCAAAACATTATTATATTTTCTTATTGTTCCCAGACACATCTCACATCTTCAGTCAAAATGGAATGGCAGAAAAGTAGTCACCACCTCTATTGTCAGCCTCATATCTCTTGATATACTCAGGGAACCTAAGAATTGCCTGACACTCTTGGATCTTTTACTTAACTTAGCACAGTCTACTTGTAAGAGATGCATGTACCTAGCAAAAGTTGAGGCCATACTCCACAATCAAACCAATCCTGTAAGCATTGCTCACTCATAGAACAATCCACAGACATATACATACACACACACACACACACACACACACACACACACACACACACACACACACACACACACACACACACACCAAATTATCATATGCTGAGGCACTAAAAATCTTTATTGAAGCCACAAGATTCAAGGAGGTGCAAGGTACAGCATAAACACTGTAACACTAATTAGTGAAAACACATCTGAGAGTCACCAGGAAACAGCACCTGCCAAACCAATTACACACAAGCAATCTTCTAACACAAATAGAAGTGTACTTGTGATTGGTAACTCCATAGTTAGAAACATGGACTCTACACTCATGAGGTGGGACAAAACCAATGTGCTGCATAACAGTGAGCTGTATCTCAGGAGCCAAGATTGCTGACTCCACAAGAGCCCTTAAGACCTTTAAAATAGGCATATCTGAGTATGGCATGGTGGCGACTCACGTTCAGATAAATGATATGATGTGTAAAACCCTTAAGGGGTATGGAGAAAGATATGAAAGAGCTCTCCATGCATTTCAGAAATGCAGGAAAGACTAGTACTGAGTGCAATCCTTCTGTCAACAAAAATGATGCCAAAGTATAAAGAAAACAATATTGCTTTAACAGTTGGCTAAATACATGGTGCCATTCTACATGGATCCAGTATGTGTCAGCATGGGATGAGATGCTTGACAAACTGTTCTAGCTTCACCAGGGATGGCTTGCTCCTCTAATTCAAAGGGTCTACACACTGGTGAAAGCCTTTGCTACCCCCACCGTGCCTTTTTAGGCAAGGTCCATCTGATAAACCACTTAACCTAACTTACAAAACAAATCAACCATTGGATCATATCAAGTTGGTTCCACTTAATTCTAGAAATCTAAACAACACTCTACACCAATACTCAATTTCTCACTGGTTAGATTCGGCCACAAACTAATCACCATGGAAATCCACATCTCTCCCACACCCCCTGCAAAGGTAACTACCATGAAAAGCTTCTCCAAAGCTAACTTTTGGCTCCTAAAAACAGAGGTGGCTAACTTCATGGCACCCTTCTCAATGGAAAATAGATGCATAACTGCCAAATCATACACCAGTGCACTGTACAAGTATGTACAGAAATGCAGGGAACTAGCCATTCCCAACAGAACCAAGACAATATCCTCTAAACAAAGGAAGCCAATCTGGTGGTCTTCTGCCATTAATAAACTCTACAACAGAAGGAAGAAACTGTTGCAGAAAAAGGTGAAGTCCCAAGACTGGAAAAATTCCCTTTTTAGCCTCAGCAAAAAGTTAAGATCCCTCATTAAAACATCTAAAGCCAGCTATGAAGACAGAATTGCAGCAGACACTAAAAACAACCACAACGCCTTCTATAGTTATATCAAGAAACTCCATGGCAATACCCAGGTTTGCTCTGAGTTACTGCACAATGGTACCTCCTATACTGAGCCAACAGATATTGTCAATATACTGGCCAACAGATTCAGTGCCAACATTACCCCTCTCTCTCCCTTAAAGGACCAATCACAATACAGGAGGAATGCCAGGAACCCAGCATTACTGCAGCACAGGTTAAAGCTGCATTGTCCAAGGCCAAGAATAGAGCTTCCATGGGACCTGACATTATCCCTGGATGTGTTCTACATGAACTACAAAGTGAACTGGTACCACATCTGTGTGCCCTGTTCAATCACAGCCTCACCTCAGGCTTTGTCCCTACCGAATGGTGCACTGCTACTGTCATCCCTCTCCATAATGAAGGAGCGACTACAGACCCTAGGAATTATCGCCCCATTAGCCTGACGAGTCTGATATGTAAGGCTATGGAGCACATCATCATGGAACTAATTAACAAGACCAAATGAACAGAAGGTGCACAAAATAACTTGAAACCTGCACAAAGCACCTCGGACCCAGATGGATAAAACACGAACAGCTTTAATATGGAAACCAGCACGAAACAAAAAGGTTTAACACTGTCAATCTAAAATCACGTTTTCATCACCAGCTTCATCAGATACAGTCTTTCTACTTTCACCTTTTATATATTAAGGAATTAAACCATAACCAATGAAGTTCAAGCTGCAATTAAGTAATAAAGCATTAAAGCACAAGAATATAGTGTCACTTCATTCCCCATATTTTAGAAAGAAAATGTTACAATAAATACCAACAGTATAAAACATGTAGTTGTAAAATTAATTTCTTTAAAAACCAATTATTCCTATCTAACTTAAATCAGTTTCAATAGATATATAATTCCAGCTAATATAGTCTTAGTGTCTTGTTTGTTCCCCCTACTGGCAAAATTACCACATTACAACAAAGTTAACATACTATGAATATTATAATATATATATATATATATATATATATATATATATATATATATATATATATATATATATATATTCTAATTCTATAAAAAGCCATTTGGTAAAATTTTTAAAAACCAATAATATAAATAAATAATGTACATCTGGAACAATTTCCAAGATGTTTGGGTATAAGCTAACAGTTTATCACTTTGCTGATCTTAATTTCAATACTGGTGCAAGTGAAATCATATCATTGAGCCCTGGGGATTTACTGGCTTCCAAAATTATCTGCCAGTACAATTTTCTGAATTCAACTAGTGTTTCCCACATACCTCCCCTAGGGTCCACTACTACTACTTCCAGTATAAAAAACTGAAATTCTGCTTGTTTACATAAAACACTGTGCTTATATAGTGCATTATTTTCACATTTAGTCCTGATGTCATAAAAGTGTTCATAAATTCTTTGTTTCAATTTCCTTTCACTTTTACCAACATAAAATGAATCACATTCTTTGCATACAGCCAAGTAGATAATACCCTTGGTATTACAGTTAGCAAAGGTGTTTAAAATAAGTTTCCTTTTCCTTGCTTGTAGATATACAACTTCCCCTGTTATAAGATGTGAACAATAATTACAACTACCACACTTAAATAAACCTTTTATCTTTTTTATACCTTTTTCGAAGTTGTATCTATTTGCACCCCTTTCTAATAAGCTTTTAATATTGTTTCCTTTGCGGTAAGTGTACTTCAAGTCATTATCAAAAATATGTTTTAAGTCTGACAACTTCGCAAAATTTTTCCATTCCCTGTCAATAATTCTCCTAACTAGTCCTGACTGACCATCATATGTAGTTATAATTCCTGAACTATAATTTTCATTCAATTGTTCATCAACTATTTGTTCATTAGTTGTTTGTAATTTCCCTAAAAATATGGGCAAATTTACTGTTCCTTCCTGTTGTTACTTCGACACATATCTGGTCAAAAAGGTCACTGGGATAACCTCTGTTCAAAAACAGTCTTTTCAGTACCCCACAGTCACTGTAAAATGTTTTGTCCTCAGAGGTCATCCTGCTTAAACGCACTAATTGACCTTTCACTACTCCTTTCTTTTGGTGGGGTGGATGTGAACTAGTATAATGTAAATAGGAGTTCGAAAAGGTCTCTTTTTGATGTATCCTGGACTTAAAACCTTCTTTTGTCTTACTTATATTTACATCTAAGTAATTTAACTCATGTTGGTCAAATTTGTATGTAAACTTTAAGAAACTTTGTACCATTAATATAGTCTACAAATGACTCAAAGTCATCTTTTCCGCCTTCCCATAAAAAACATAAATCATCTAAAAATCTACCATAAAATGACCAATAACTCTTGTAAAAAGAATTTAAAATATATTTGTTCTCCCAGTAGGCCATGATGATGTTAGCATATGTGGGAGCACAGTGTGCTCCCATAGCCACACCTCTAGACTGTTTAAAATATTCACCTTTAAAATAAATATAGTTGTTTTTCAATACTACTTCTATCAAAACCAATACTATTCTAAATTCATTGTAAGTAATCTCATTAAAGCCCACCAACATCTCCTCAAACCATTCCAAACCCACATCATGTGGTATACTAGTGAATAAGTCTACCACATCAAGAGTACCAAATGCAACCTTATCAGTAAATAAAGTGTGATTCAAATATCTCAGAAAATCCCAAGAGTCCTTGAGTATATTATCATTGTTCAACGCCAACTTCTTGACTTTTAAGTCTACATATTTTGCCAAAGGTGCAGTCAGTGAACCCTCAGCAGAAACTATAGCTCTCAAAGGTGGGTCATTCACATCTTTGTGCACCTATGGAATACAAAAAATTGAAGGCACCTTGGGTTTCTCCACGTGTAAATATTTGTAGGTATCCATGTCTATTAGTGCTTCTATTAATAAGTCATTTAGTAGCATAATTTTTTTTTTATACGCTATGTTAATTTCGTTGATAGAAATTCTTATATATTTGTCAGAATCATTTAAAATTTCCATCATTTTCCCTTCATATAAATATATGATCCATAAGTACTACCCCCCCCCCCACCACCACCTTTGTCTGGTTTCATTACCCTTAGATTTCTATTCTTACTCATATCTGTAAGAATTTCTTGTTCAGCCAGAGTTAGGTTGGGGTGTACATTATGTCATCTCAGGGAAGTTCTTAATTCACTTTCCACTGCCAGTTCGACATTTTCAATTGAGGATGCAAAGGTGGGTTAAATGTGCTACTACACACTAATCTATCTTCTTTAGAACTAATTTTCCTTCCGTTGAAAAACAACTCCAGATTTTTCTTTCTAACAAAAAGCTTGATATCTACCAGTAATTTAAAAATGTCAGTTTTCTGCTTAGGTATAAAACCAAATCCTTTAAAAAATAATTCAAAAAAAGTGTTAGTTATAGGAATACTAGAATAATTAAAAATGTTAACGTCTTTGTATGTCCATTTAAAACCTTCATTAAACATACCCTCTACTTGTTCCATGTTGGCTGTTTTCCCCCCTGAGGCCTCCATTCCCTCCCTTTGTAGTTTTTTGAATTATAATCTACCAGTTCTTTAAACATTAACCTTTCAGACCTCCTTAATGGGGGGAATTCTGAATTATCTAGATCATTTTCATTGTGAAGTGAGCCGTTTATTCCCCTAGGTTCATGAATTTCATTCTCATGAAAACCACTTCTTTTCCTTCCCCATAACCTGGGTTTAGGATAATGTGTCATTGTTTTATATTCATTCATGTCCCTTTCAATTTTACCTACTTTCCTATTTTGCACTTCTATACATCTAACTTCCAAGTTTTTTAATAATTTATAATATTTTCCTTTTTCTTCTTCCACTGTAAATAATAAATTATTGACTATACCTTTATTAATTCACTCTATATTGGTATATAATTTTCCCATCTCACACTCATTGTTCTTAATTACAGCTCTCATTATGTCAAAGCCACATTTGTCAAAAGCAACCATTAGATCGTGGTGAAAGTCAGTACACTCAGAGACGTTATTAGGGTATTTACATACTCTAAGGCCTTTTGGCACAATATTCAAATGTAAGCAATGTTTCAAATATGCATTGTCCATATCAAACATTTTATATTTATATAAAAAGTAATCCAAATCATTTAACTTGTTAACATATGTTCCATTGGTACTAATGTTAGACAATTTTTTTTCAAATTCAAATTTGACATTTAGAATGTCTGTTAATTGTCTCTTAGCACCCATTGCTGTCCGTTCCTGCCTGCAAGCCTGTTTTGTTTGTTTTTGCTCGCGCCTCTTCAAAGGGATAACTTTCAGTCTCATTGTTGAAGGTAATATGAGGGAAGCCGTGCAGGCTCCCATTGTCAGCAATATTAAGTCCAAAGTCATCTCGAACCACTCTTTCTTTATTTGCGGCTGTTCCTTCATTCGAAGCAGAACGCCTAGCTACTTCCTGGTTTCCGGGTAAAGGTAGTGATGATAACAGCGAAGCCATAGATTGGCTAACAGGTGTAAGAAGTCCCACCAGCTGCGTCAACTGTCCTATGAGCTTCCGAAGCTCACCAACCTTGGATCCCTTAATTCCACTGTCCAAAGTCGTAGCCATCTGGGTATCCATCCGAAAACACAAAACCAAAACCAAATGAACGGAAGGTGCACAAAATAACTTGAAACCTGCACAAAGCACCTTGGACCCAGATGGATAAAATATGAACAGCTTTAATGTGGAAACCAGCACGAAACAAAAAGGTTTAATGCTGACAATGTAAAATCATGTTTTCGTCACAACTTCATCAGATACAAACAGTCTTTCTACTTTCACCTTTTATATATTAAGTAATTAAACCATAACAAATGAAGTTCAAGCTACAATTAAGTAATAAAGCATTAAAACACAAGAATATAGTGTCACTTCATTCCCCATATTTTCGAAACAAAATGTTACAATAAATACCAACAATATAAAACATGTAGTTGTAAAATTAATTTCTTTAAAAAACAATTATTCCTATCTAACTTAAATCAATTTCAATAGATATATAATTCCAGCTAATATACAGTCTTAGTGTCTTGTTTGTTCCCCCTACTGGCAAAATTACCACATTACAACAAAGCTAACATACTATGAATATTATAAAATATATATATATATATATATATATATATATATATATATATATATATTCTAATTCTATAAAAAAAAATGGTAAAATTTATAAAAACCAATAATATAAATAAATAATGTACATCTGGAACAGTTAACTTTGTGGGTTAACTCACTGGGAACTAACGTCAGGTGGCACGATGCCAAGGCACTTCTATGGGCTAGGCTTGTAAAGATATCAGGGCCATTAACCTAGTATACACCTATGAACCTATGAACAAACTGCCAGACCTTGAGGACATCCTGCATTTGGAGCACCCCCATGTATGTGTTGTTACTGAAACCAGTTCCCAGAAAACACTGTCTTAATATCTGGATATTGTGCATGCCAATTTTTTATACCAGATGGAAACTGTGGTTATGTATCCATATTTGTTTGAGATCACACTACCTAGAGACAGATATCTGAAGACCAGCAAGTGGAGCTTATTGTACAAATCATTGTAAATAAGATTAACTATCACTCCACAGTAGGCTGCAGACCTCCCCCCCTTCCATGTCCTCAGAAAATCGGACAATATTCTTAAAATAATGGTTGAAGTGTTTACCTTGTAGACACAAGGAACAGGATTAGATTCTTACCTTTGGGAAGCCTGGCTAGGCTTAAAAAGACCCCCTTGAGTTGTTGGCCTAGTAATTACCTATGAACTATTCTAGATAAACCCCCTTTAAACAGGAACACTGTTATCCTATGTGCTTTTAACTATTCAGTGATTAACAGGGGGCCTATAACATCAAGATAAGATATGTTCAAAAATTCTTTGATTTTATAAACAATACCCACTTCAATCAGATAAACGAACCTACTAAAGAAGATTTTGACCTGGTCTTAACAAACTTAGCATCTGTATGTTCCATCCCCAAGATATCTCACTCATTCGTCATATCAAACCACAAACTAGAAACCTTTTCATCAGAGTCTCCAAACAGCCAGAAACAAATATCACAGAGTTCAAGGACTTCAGATGTACAGATCTCCTACAGGTCTATGATGAAATGTCTTGATTCATTTATAACAGTGTTACTCAAATTGCTGCTACTGAAAAAGTTATTCTGAAAAAATCAACTCACACCTGGAGAAAGTTACTAATTGGCTGTCCCATCTAAATCCAAACCAATGGAGAGGTCTAAAACAAACTATTATGCTGGCCCTTAAGCATAAATAAACTGTATAAAACAAAGAAACTCATAAGCCTATATAGCAGGACAAATAAGTCCCAAATTAAGGAAAACATCAAACAGCTAAATAAAATTAAAAAAAACGACACAAGAAAACAAAGGCATCCCATGAACTCAGACTACCTACAGAATCCAAAGACAACTGCAAATCCTTTTTTAGTTATGTCAGGAAAATAAGAAACATTACCCAACATTGCTCCTAGCTTATTCATAATGATACCAACTACTCTAATCTAGTGGATATTGTGAACATAATAGTTAATAAATTCAATGTTAACTTAACCCCAGAGATATCTCTTCCAAACAGAATTATCCATGATGGAATCAATCCACCAACTTTCATGAAAGAGCATGTAATGAAGGTGTTCTTCAAAATAAAGAATACCTCATCCACAGGACTTGACAACATAGCTGGTTGTCTAATTAATAACATTAAGGATGCACTGGTTGGCCCAGTCCTCATTCTCTAAAATCTGAGCTTAGCAACTAGCTTTATTCCTTGGGAAGAGTACACAGATGTTGTGGTGCCACTCCACAATGGTGGCCTCAATTCTGACTCTGGGAATTACAGATCTATCAGCCTAACAAATCTTATATGTAAAGGCATGCAACATATCACAGCTGACCTAATTAACTATGATATCAAAAGTTATATCAGACTCAAACCCCATCAGTTCATCTTTGTCATGGGCAGATCCTGCTGGTTTGAGAGAGTTGCTCATGCTGTGGTCTGCTTACTGTGGACAAGCTGTCAACACCCTGTACCTAGACCTAGCTAAGGCATTTGATACCATACCACATGAAAATATAATACGCAAGTTGAAGGAGTTCCAAATTTACTCATTTGTGGTTAGTTGGATAGCCAAGTGGCTTACAGACTGGACCTACAAATTAAGAATAAGAAGTAAATCCCCTGAGAGAATAAGAGTTACCACTGGAGTTCCTCAGAGATCTGCACTGGAACATCTGCTGTTTGAAATCTACTTCCCAGATCTCCACTTCTCAAACAAGGATCCTTGGTTAACAAAGTGCAAAGATAACTGTAATCTGGGAGTCATTTTCAAGTCTCCCTCTGACATACATGCACTTCAGCATGAGCTTCCACTGGTCAATAGCAGGTGGACTTAAAATGGGCTCAAGCGCAATGCCAAAATGTACAACATTGTAGCATTTGGAAAGCACCCCCTAACTATAGCTTATAGCATGGATGACACACATTTTCAAAATGAAGAGATTCTGAGAGCCAGGGTACATTGGTGATCTGCTGTCTGAGATTTAGCCATCACATTGCAACAGTGGTTAGGAAATCCTTTTATCTTGCACAACTCATAATATGTATTTCTTCCAGATCAAAAGAAATCCTCACTTTGGGATGTACCTTGCTAAGTATTTCAAGCAATTGATAAGACACCAGAGATTATAAGGTCTAAAAGAGATGAGCTACAATGATAGACTGAAGGCTTTATCCTTTTTTTTACAAACTCTTTAGGGTTGACTTGTGTCTTACTTATAGGACTGTAAAGGATCAAGCAATCCAAGAACTGTTATACCTCAAAAGAATTAGACAGTCCAGCAAACACTAGGGCTGAAGACTGAAATCTAATCCTGCAAATAAATAAAACTAAGAGAAGGGATAGATTTGTCTTGCAGCTTCTACCTCTTTAACTGGAATAAACTCTCTCAACAGGTTAAGCAGTGTGACATTTAAAAAGCAATTGGACAACTGGATAGGTGTTCACAAATTCATCCCTGGTGTGATAGACATGAACCCTCCAAGAAAGAAGTTTGCAATTATCCAACAGGTGAGTAAATGAGAAGGCTTAGCAGGTTTAAGAATTCATAGGTTCATAGGCTCATAGGAGTTTACTAGGCTAACTACCACAAGGGCCTTTTTAAGCCTAGCCATGCATCCCAAATCTCTGACAAGTTGTAGTACCCTTGATAAGTGTAAGCAGGGGTTTGGAAGATGAAACATTTACAAGCAGGGGGCTGGGAGATGAACCATTTACAGGTTGTCTGTGTCCATTAGAGACATAGGTACTAAACCATGGACGAATTTCCTGTACCCCATCCAATTGTCCAAGTTGCACTTGAATTGGGTTAGGGAGGAACTCTGCTTCACATGGATGGGGACCCTGTTTCATAGACAAGGTAATTTCTAGGATACATACCTGTCTCTCCAGCAGGTCCCCTATTTATATCACAGGCAAGGTTTAAGTCTTTAGAATGGGTAATTCTGGTGCTGCTTGTTTTGTGGATATGCAGAAGGTCCATCAGAGTGGGATCTCACAATGCCCTGTATGCCAGGCATATTTATGTATTTTATTTATTTATTTTATTTTACATTTGTTGACCGGGCTAGTCTAAGTGGATACATGTCCATTTTCAGTAGAGGCCCGGGGAGAAAAGCTCCAAGCATAGGCAGTAACTTATTATACAATATTAATATAAAATATAGATTGTACTTAAGATAAATGTGCACAGTGTCATTTAGTGGGATTAAGCTGCGATCAAATACAGATAATAACAATATTTGAGAGAAATAAATGTGTACAGAGTCATTTAGTGGGGATAAACTAAGATCAAATGCAGAAAATAAACAACATTTGAGAGAAAAAAAAAACATACAAAGAAATTTTAATTTTTTTTTGTACTAGGACAGAGATCATATTACCTCTTGGTTTGAGGTTAGCTTAATTGTTAGGACAGGTAGGCAACATAGTACAGTAGAGAAATGGAGTAAAGGGAGAGCAAGATGGGTAAAGGGCATAATTAGTCAGGGTTTGTGCAGGGACAAACCCAATGAGTTTTAAGATATTCTTTTCATATATCTCCCCTCAAAAGCCTGTAGAAAACAGAATACAGGGATAGGGCCTTGAGGCGGTCTACAGAGGACATTTACTTATGTCCTGTTTTCTTTTAGTGAGAAACTTCTGTGGCCATTCCAATTGTTGGATCTGCTTGGTTAGCTACATACCAAAGTGGGCATTGTACTCAGTGATAGGTCTGATGAATGCCAAATACATGGAGCAGTGACTTCCTTGGACTTAGATGCCATACCTTTGTTTATAAGTTGCGCAACATCAAATGATTTTCTCACTACTGTAGACACACGATGGTCCTTGACTACTGGGTCAACTCTATGGGGTGTCTTGACAATGATAGTTACCAGGGTTGGATGACTTCCCAAAGGATACTATTATGTATTTCTTGGCATTTAATTTTAGTCCATTGCTCTGACACCAGTTGCTTGTCTGTGACAGTTCCACCTGGAGAACAGTGCGGGATTTAATAACAGCTCCTAATTTGCAATCATCTGCAAATTTAGTCAGCCAGAGACCACTGACATTGGATTTGACTTCAGAGAAGTGAATACCAAAAAGCAGTCCAAGGACTAATCCCTGAGGGACTCCACTTGTGACTGGCCTCTTTCTAGAGGTGGACTCCACAACTCTAACTTCCTGGGTCCTGTCTGTAAGCCAACTGGTTATGCACTGGTTGACATAGGAGTTTTTACCTAACTTCATGAGTTTGTCAACAATGTTCGAGTGGGGTATTGTGTCAAATGTCTTGGCCAGGTCAAAGTAGGCAGTGTGAACCATTTTTCCCTCATCCATAGCTTTAGTTGTCTTCTCAAAGAAGTCCACCAGGTTGAGTAGGCATGATTTGCCCTTGACAAAACCAAACTGGGTTGAGTCCAGTATCTGGAGGTTTACTATATCTCTGTTGATTAACTCCAATGATAATTCTTTCCATGGCTTTACATATAAGACTAGTGACTAAGCTAACCAACCCTTCCTGCTCCACTTTTAAAATGCTAGTGTTAGACAGTGTTTCCTTGATCTATGGAGATGGGAACCCCCAGCTAGAAGTTAAGGAGCTTAGATGGCAGGTTAAACTGCAAGATGACATGCCCCCTGGGCTTAATGGTAATCTTAATGTAAAATGCATCCTTAAGTGAATTCATTAGTGAGAATTCTTTCCCCTCCCCTTCTTTGCATAAAGAATTAATTATACAGCAGCTTTTATTTAAACAGTGTTCAGTTGATAACCTTTGTATTTCTGAAGAAGTTCAACTGTTAGGTGATTTTTCTTTCATATCCAAAAAGTTTTATGGCTTTATATATATGTGTGTGTGTGTGTGTGTGTGTGTGTGTGTGTGTGTGTGTGTGTGTGTGTGTGTGTGTGTGTGTGTGTGTGTATATATATATATATATATATATATATATATATGTATATATATATATATATATATATATATATATATATATATATATATATATATATATACACACACACACATACACATATGGCTATCTCTGTATATATCTATCTATATATATATATATATATATATATATATATCTATATATATATATATATATATATATATATATAGGAGTGCTACAAAATCCTGAAAGCCCAAAATCCTGAAAGTTCAAAACCCTTAAAACTCAAAATCCTGAAAACAGACAATATACCAACACTTACTATATTCCAGCACAAGTACATACAGAAACAAACAAATAAAACGCAAGCCATATTACTCTTTTCCAAGTGTAAGCAGGGGGGCAAGCACCCCTGCACCCCCATAAAAGGGGCTGTACCCCTACACCCCCTGCTACTTAAATACATCAACTCCAAGATTGCACTTAATGTAGTAAAGTGCAATCTCTGAGTTGTTATATTTAAGTAGCAGGGGGTGCACGGGGGCAAGCCCCCCTGCATATAGTTGAAGGGTAATATGTTTCTGTATGTACTTGTGCTGGAATATAGTAAGTGTTGGTATCCTGTGTGTTTTCAGTATTTTGAACTTTCAGGATTTTGAACTTTCAGGATTTTGGGCTTTCATGATTCTGTAGCGCTTATATATATATATATATATATATATATATATATATATATATATATATATATATATATATCTATATCACCACCATCATCATCAGCCCCCTTTTTCCCATTTTTCCTACATGGGGTCACTGTATTGTGTTAACTGTCGCCAACTCTCCCAATTCAGTGCCACACTCCTGCCTCCTTCAACACTCATGCCTGACTGTCGCAGATCTTCTTTCACACAATCCATCCACCTCTTTGCTGGATGTCCTCGCTTTCTCTTACCTTCTTCCTGTCTGTCCCAAAACCTCCATACCAGATTGTCTTCTGCTTTTCTGCACATGTGCCCAAACCACCCTAATCTGTTCTCTTTGATCTTTTCTGCAATTGGAGCTACTTTGGCTTCTGCTCTTATGTCCTCATTTCTTCATCTGTCCCACAGTGTGCATCCTACCACCTTTCTCAGCACTTCATTTCCATCACCTATAGCTTCTTCAACTGTTCTGCCCAGGTTTCTGTACCATACAGTAGTACTGGTCGCACCACTATCTTGTACACCTTACTTTTCAGCTTCTTTGGCATTCTTCTGTCATAGACTACACCTGATTCTCTGTGCCAGTTGGCTGTAGCCCCTCTGATTCTAGCTTTGACCTCTTCATTCCGACTACCTTTCTCCTCAACCACACCTCCCAGATACTTGAAGCTGTTTACCTGTTCCACTATATTCCCTTCTATTTCTATTGCCATCGTCTTCTGATTTCCCCAATTTGCTGTCATTACCACCCTCTTATCTGTGCTTAGTTTCATATATAAAACACTTTAATGCTATTTTAGAACATTGCAGAGTGCAGAAGGTTTACTTATCATGTATAGTGCTTCTTTGGTAGTTTGTTAAACAGGACTAACTTGTGTTCTGAACACGGCAGTAAGTTTGTCAGAAATCACTTATCCAAATACCACATAAAACATACACAGATGTGAACATGGTATGTGTGTTTATGCATGTACATATGTAGAGGTGCGAATGAAAGATCCCTTTAAAAAAAAAAAAATCACATTTTCTAAATTTACATTTATTTATACATTTAGATTTTTTATAGCTAGGTAAACTTACAGGAATCATTTAATCCATTTGACCAATAAAATCTTAGAAGAGGAAAATGATTTATATGTATGTAAACATTCCCAGGTGAGAGGTAAATAAACTATTTGCAAAATGCCTCATCATTTACAGATGTGCAATTTCTGTCACAGGTTAACCATCAAGTTGCAGCAAATCAATTCAGTAATTTCTGAGTCCATGGCTCAAGGTTTTAATTCAATATGAAATCCATCTTCTTTAAAATAGCAAAAGACTATGATGAATTTCTGGGTCTTGTCTCTTCTTATTTAATCATTTCATTATTAAAAGTTTAGCATTTGGCATTCACACTGTGCAGTTCTCTTAATTTGTAACAGTAGATAAGAAGGACTAGTAGGCCTGCCAGTGTATAGGAGGGACAGATGCAAAGTAACAATATTGATATGTATGGCCTTTGAACCTCAAAGCTGCTCACCTTCGTCTTATGGTTCTCTGACCTCTGTGTACATGAAAAGACAGGCTTACACTCAAAAACCCTGAATTAATTCATTAAATCAAAAAGGATCTGGCCAAAAATGTTAAGAAGAGAGAGAAGACCTCTAAGGGTATACTTTATGCTAAAGTGATTATTACTTACAGAATCGGATTTGGAGCAATCTGTGTTTATGTTTAGGAAAGACAGTAAGTGAGACCTGTGAATAAGATACATTCTGTGGACCTGGGCTTTGATCCCCATAACAGCCACTTGCTTGCTGTGTGCCTGTTAGTGCTTCACCCCACCATGTAAGACTTAAAGCTGCCACTTCATGATGGCCATTTTGCCAGGTGTCTATTACATTACCTGTTTATAATAACAAATAAAGAAGTAGTCTTTGAAGCTTTAACAAAACAATGCCTTATTATTATCTCAGTTAGATGTTCCTATGAGGCATGCCATTAAGTAGACATCAACCCATTTAACTCATGGTAATAAACCTAGCTTTAAACCACATGACTCAATTATAAGATATGAAGCAGACATAATTTAGAATGTTACACACCCAAGACAATGGCTAACATCTGGGTTGCTTTCTTCTCCTTCTGCTGCGAGAGTTTCCCCTTCGCCACTGACCTGAGCGAGGAGCCTGTTTTCTCCTCTGCCACCCTAGGGATTTCAAAGGCAGCTGATGATCTCTTAAACTTCAGTTGTCCATTGTGGTCTGAGAGGATGGGCTGCTCCACTGGTGAAGGAGAACTATTTGCACTTGCTATTGTACAAGAGGTAGCTGGGGTGACTTGATCATGTCCAACCGGTACAGTTTTTTGCCGAGTTTTCTCAGGTTGGTCAATAAAACGTACCCTGTCTGAAGTTTCTGGATGTACGACAGCTTCCCGTACAAGGGTCTGTAAGCAAAAACATAAGGATAATCATTTGTGATAGTAAAGAATGTGTCATTCAACTGATATTCATGCAGATCATCTGCATTTTCATATGCTTTTATATGTGTCCAGTAAGAATGGTCCTTCTGTACTTCCCAAACATCCTAAAATTATACTATTTTAAGTACATTTCTGTCATACAGTGGAGAGGGGAAACAATTAAACACAAACAGAAAGAAGCATGCACTATGCTATAACTACTAAATATTCTGACCCAGTTAGCTACATTGATGTAGAGGAAAATATCCAAGACAACAACTAAGTTGACCCAAATTTAACTAGCAGCTTAAACACCTGGTACATGGGAGGAGAGGAATGACATATATACGACAAGCCACCTCTCAATCTCTTTTTTTTTTAAATGAGAAGCATATTAATCATCACTTATGACATAGGCAATCATTAATTTATATCAATGAAAATAAACCATATTGACATATTTTCAGTTGCAAACATGATACATCATTTATTGTCAGTCAATGTCCTCATTCTTCCTCCAAAACATTATTCTGCATGCATTGTTCCCACATTTCCCCTTTTTATGTAATTTATACTTACCTTTTAATAAAGATCCCACTTCCAGTTCTTTAATCTCTGTTACCATATTCACTACTTCTAGTACAGCTGGTTTAGACTTTGATTTCCATTTTCTATAAATTGCTTTTTTTGTCATCCCCCAGAATTAAACTCAGCAAGGCCTTAATATGTCTAGGCAATTTCGGTTCTGTACCACAACTCAAAAAATAATTTCCTTAGTTACACAAATTTGCTCATTAGACTCCCAAAAAATATATCCCCCAATTACCTCTTTCTTCCTTATCACATCATCAACATTTGCAATCCACCTTAGGAAAAATTCATTGTAGTCACTTGGGGTATAAAAATATCTATACAAACACTTACAAAATAAGATCCTAAATATTGTAGATTTTGTTGCATATTTGGGAGGGATACATATATTCTCCCATTGTTTCTTTGTGAATTGCTTATTAAATCTCTCTTCTCAATCCTTTCTAACCTCATCTGATTGATTCCTACAGTTATAATGCAATATTTTATGTGCTCTACTAATTATCTCATTTTTAACAGCAATTTCTTTTAAAGATTTGACTAAACACTCTACTGGTGCTAGCCTTTTGCTTAGGATCCCCTATCTCTTTCTCTTTGCCTATATTCCGATGTCAATCCTTGATAGGGAAGGCAATCTCTAGCCTGCAGTCCAAATGAATTATTGACTTCTTCTCATTTTGTTACCATTCCCTCTCCTAATACCTTCATTCCTCTGCCAGTTTTCTCAAGTTAACAGCAGCCCCCCTCTTGACTATTCTCTGTACCCCATATTGCAGTCATCTCTATTGGCAGAATCTCCTTTTTACTTTCCTGTGTTTGCTTACATTTTATAATACTTTTAGCTACTTTATGAATATAATTTTTTTTGCTTTTTAAATTTCTCATAGTCTTTTGGGTTTCTAATACCATGATGGGAATAGACTCCATTCCTAAGTCAAAGTATGATTAAAGTTCATGAAATTAGTATTGTTTCAATCTTTAATGTCAGCCAGAAGTGCTCTTTGCAGCACCCACAATGTGCCCAGTAATGGCTCCTTCTGCAATTTGTATGGAGTTACATGTATTGGTAACATATCTAAAGACAGTTGTAGATTCTTTTTTGTTAGGCCCGTTTCTCCTACTACTACTGGAGCTGTCTGGGTATCTTTCTTTCACATTACTCTAATTTCTGCCTGCAAATCCTGATATTTTATGACTTTATGTTTCTCTGTACACATGACACTGTAGTCACTGGGTGTAGTGATTTCAATGATTAATGCTACTTTTGTCTTTTTTATATGGACCTCTATATCTGATATTCCTCGCATCTATTTTTTGAACTGTTGGTAATAGGTGATCCCATGTGATATAGACTTCATCATTTTCTATGATGCTTTGTGGCTTTGTAGCTCTGGTGTTTTTCAGCCACTTCAGTACCATAATATCTGCACAATCCCCAGTGCAACAGTCTTGTCACATTATTACGACTTTCAGTCTATAGTCCTTCTGCCATTAGTATATCACAACCAGCAACAAGGTGTGCGACTGTTTCCAGTTCTGTTTTACAAAACCCACATTTGTCTGTTTCTCCTATATGTTCAATGGACTTTGTAAACTAACGTGTATGTAGCCCACTATCTTGGGCGGCCAGTACTAACCTTTCGTCTTTTGGTTTGAATTCTCCTCTCCTTAACCGTTCCTGCAGTCAATCCAGATCAATGTGAGGTTCTTCCAGGAGTTTTTTATACTTGCAACTATATTTACGCATTATCCACATTTCTTGCCTTCTCATCTGATCCTTCACCTTATATTCTTTCTTTTGTTTTTTGGCATATTCAATTGCTGCCTGATTTTTATCTACTTCTGGTTTGATTTCCATTCCCGCTTGATGCTGATATGCTTCTGCTAGACTAAGCAAAGAAGTTATCTTAGATTTATTCTTCTCATGTTTCAAAACTTTCATTATGTTTGGGTCTTGTGAGGTCAGCAGATATGTGTGCAGTCCTACAATTGCAGATCTATACATGTAATCAATTTCAAGGAGGCCCATACCTCCTTTGGAACAGGGAATACATAATCTTGGCAAACACTGATTTTTATAAATCATTTAATGAGCATGAAGCATCCTGATTGTTTTCAGGTCTAATCTATCCAGCTCCTTTTGGGGCCACTCAATCACTCCAAAACTGTAAGTTAGGAAAGGAAGAGCAAATTTGTTTATAGTTTCAATTTTATTCCTATATGTCAACTCTGTTTTCAGAATTAATTTAAGTCTTCCAAAATGTTCCTTACTAAGTTTTATTCACATTTGTTTGTGTTTTATTGTTGATCCTTCATAATTTCCCAAATATTTATACACTCCCTCTTGCTCAAGTTCTTTTATATCACATTCTTGTCCCAAACTGATGTTTTCTTGCTGCTGCAGTTTTCCTGCTTTAAAGTTTGTTTTTTCACATTTATCAAGGCCAAATGACAATCTTATACCATCTGAAAACATTTTGACTACTTGCAGTTCTTCATCTGATGAGCTATACAATTTTAAATCATCAACAAAGAAAAGATGAGAAGTCTTTACACTTTTTTGTTTTCTAGGAGCCAAATTATAGTCATGGCCGAATCTGTTAAGTAGACAGCTTAATGGGTTAAGGGCAAGACAAAATAGCAGCGGTGACAGAGAGTCACCCTGGAATATCCCTCTCTGAATTTTTATCCCTGGAATAATAATTTGTCTTTTATCATGGCTTAATTGGAAAGTGGTCTGCCACTGTTTCATGGTCACTGTAATATAATTGATCAGTGTAGGGTATATCTTATATATTTTTAAGCACTCTTTCATCCATGAATATTGGATACTGTCAAATGCTTTTTGCAGTCAATCCATGCCATACTTAGATTCTTCCCCTATTTACAGTTCTCCATTATGACTTTATCTAGCAACAAATGATCCTTTGCTCTATATGACTTTCTTTTATTAACATTTTGTTCTATTGCCATGATTGAATTTTCTTCTAAGTAACTATAAACTCTGTCGGCATCAATTCCGGTATGTAGTTTATATGTCATAAGGCAAGTTACTGGTCTATAATTTTTAGGGTAGCTTGCAGGTTTACTCTTAAGTAGGAGTATTGTTTTTCCTGTTGTCAGCCAGGTTGGTGTCTGTTCAGGGTATGCACATAAATAGTTCTTACTCATGGTTAAATCTTCATGCAAAGATGTTAATACTTTTAACCAGAAGTTATGTATTGCATCTGGGCCTAGTGTTTTCCAATTGGAGGCTTTTCTTAACTTTATTTCAATCTTTCTGGCTGTTACTTCATCCCATTTCATATCCTGTACCTTTACTTCTTCTATCCATTTTAGTATCTTTGTTATTTTCCACAGGATCTTCATAAATACTTCTCTAAAATGTATCTATTTCTTCTTTTTTTGGTGGTCTTTCAATTCCTTTTACCTTGTTTCCCAATTCTCTATAAAACCTTTTTTGGATCATCAATAAATTGCTTATTTTGTATTTTCCCTTTATATTTATTCGTGTATCTTCTAAGTTTTTCTGCCTGTGCTGATATTTTCAGGTTATTATTTTCAATAGTGCATAATAAATCCTGATCTGTTATAATACTATACATTGCTTTTACCACGTCTTATCTTTCTGAAAATTTTTATTGATCTGTTTCCTCTTCTATAGTCTTCTAACAGTGACACTTCTTCTCTTAATTGTTTTATAGTTTTCTCTATTCAATACTTCCATGATGGTATTTGATTTTTCCCCTTCCTTTCCCTTACTATTCTGTGTTCTTGTGGTAGAATTTTATTTGTTATTAATTTAGCTGCACAGTAATATATCCTGTTTACTTCTGTTATAGTGCATGGATCTCTATGAACAGTCCTAATTGCTGTGGTCATTTTTTGTTTTTTATCAAACTTTTGACTTTTTGGGTTTTATTGACCTTCTGCAGTCTATTACTTTCGTTCATCTTAATATGTCTATCTCTCTCTATTAAATCAAGAAACTGTTCTCTTAGCTCATTTTCTTCTAAACTGAGGATACATTTTTTGTTCTCCATTTCGAGCGGGCAGTCTATAGAAGTGCTATAGCATCTTCATGTGCCACTTTCTCTTCAATTTCATCCAGTGTCACCCGTTGCTCTGTCAAATGGGAACTCACTGGCCTATTACTTCTCAACATTGACTGCATCAGAGTTGCCACAGTTTCCTGTTCCTTCCCTTGCTGTCCAGCTCTAAGTGAACATTTACACTGATAAGGTATCAGCAAGGTAAAGAAGTTTGCCTTTTGTGTAAATAAAACTGAAATTGTACTTCTGCAATTTGAGCATCATGCATTGCAGTATGGCTGGAGCTGTCTGCATAGGCTTTCTCAAAACAGTAACTAGAGGTTGGTGATCAGTTTTGATCTGGATAGGTCGACCATAAATATAATCATGAAACTTCAAACATGCAAACACAATTGCCAAAAGCTCTTTCTCAATCTGAGCATGCTGCATCTTGGTTTGGGTAAGAGTTCTTGATGCATAGGTTCATAGGCTCATAGGTAGGTGCTAAGCTATCGGTCCAAGGGTCTATGAAAGCCTAGCCAACAAGGTTCCCTGGCTTTCACCACCCAAGAAAGTTATTTTCTTGTGCCCCTGTGTAGCAGAGCCACAGAAGTGATCCCCAGGGTGAATTTCCTATTTCCCATCCACTCATCAAGATTTTTCTTGAAGAGTGCTAATGAGGAACTATGCTTGACATAGATAGGTAGCTTGTTCTAGAGTATGGGAAGTCTCTGGGACAGAAATCTATCCCTCCAGCATGTTCTGTTTATTGTGGTGGCAAGGTTTAGGTCCCTAGAGCATGTATCTCGGAGGAACTGGGATTTCTTTAGGTGTAGTGTTTCCAGCAGCTCTGGGTTTGACATAGCTTTGTATGTTAGGCAGAGATCACCTCAGAGTAGGTGATATGCTATGGAGTAAAGCTGGAGTTTTTTGAGACGGTCAACATAGGACATCTGTTTGAGTCCCATAATCCTCTTTGTGAGGTACTTCTGTGGCCTTTCCAGCTGTTGCAGATGTCTTGTGAGGTACATTCCAAAAGGGGCATTGTACTTTATAATAGGTCTAATGAGAGCCGAGTAGAGGGGAACAATGACCTCTTTTTTCCTGAATGAGAACCCTTTTGTGATGAGGTGTGCCATGTAGAAGGATTTCCTGACTACTGTGGCGATGTGATTATCAAAGGAGAGACTACTGTCCGCCTGAGTCCCAAGGTCTCTTAACACACCTTCGGTGTTAAGTGGACTGCCTCCTATGTGGTGGTTCATGGGTACAGAGTTTTTACCAAAGGGGATGACAATGAACTTTTTGACATTGAGCTTGAGGCCATGGCTTTGACACCAGGCATCTGTCTCAGTGAGGCCCTTATGTAGAATGTTCACGTCATTTGGGGACTCGACTATGGCACCTAATTTGGAGTCATCTGTGAACTTCATCAGCCAGAGGCCCTCTGTGTTAGCCCGTACTTCAGAGAAGTAGATACCAAACAGGAGAGGACCCAGGCCTGAACCCTATGGTAATCCACTTGTCACTGGCTTTTTGCAGTGTGGGTTCTGTCAGTGAGCCAGCTAGCAACCCATCTTGTGATGTATGGATTTATACCCAGTTTAGTGAGTTTATCTATAATTCCAGAATGGGGGATAGTGCCAAAAGCCTTGGCGAGGTCAGGATAGGCTGTGTGAACTGTCTTACCCACGTCTATGGCTTTGGTGACTGTTTCAAAGAAGTTGATCAGGTTCAGAAGGCATGAACTGCCTTTCACAAACCTGAACTGGGTGGGGTCCAGAGTTTGGAGGTTATCAATGTCTTTGTTTGAGTTATATGAAGATATGTTCCATGGCCTTGCAGACCAGGCTCATCAGACTATAGGGCGATAGTTCCTGGGGTCAGTGATGGCTCCCCCTTTGTGGAGTGGTATAACTGTTGCTGTGCTCTATTCAGTGGGTACAAAGCCTGATGTGAGGCTATAATTGAACATGGTGCTTAGGTGGGGGGCCAGTTCATTCTGATGTTCATGTAGAACGCAGCCTGGGGGATGTTGTCTGGTTCTGTGGATGCTGTGTTCTTGGCTTTGGAGAGTGCAGTTTTTACCTGCACAGTTGTGATTTCAGGGGCTCTGCATTCTTCCGGTATAGATATGGGCCCTTTAGGTGGTGAGATGGGGGTAAAGTTAGCACTGAACCTATCAGCCAGGATGTTGGCGATATCAGTTGGTTCTGTAATTCTCATGCCATTGTGCGGTAACTCAGAGCAGATCTGGGTGTTGCCATCGAGATTCTTGACATAGCTGTAGAATGCTTTGTGGTTGTCCTTAGAATCAGTGGCAATCTTGTTTTTGTAGCTAGCCTTGGAGGATTATATGAGGGATCTCAGCTTCTTACTGAGGCTGACCAGGGAGCTCCTGCACTCATGGGATTTTATTCTCTTTTGCAACAGTTTCTTCCTTTTGGTGTAGCATTTGTTTATAGCAGGGGACCACCAGATTGGCTTCCTTTTTTGGAGGATAGCATCTTGGTTCTGTAGGGATAGCACAATCCATGCACTCGTGTAAGTGCTTACAGAATGCATTTGTGTAAGATTCAGCAGTCATAACTATATTGTCCATCTGCATGGGTATCGTGAAGTTTGCCACTTCTGTCTTAAGAAATATGAAGTTGGCTTTGGAGAAATTTTTTACAATGGTTTCCTTAATGGGGGGTGGGGTGGGATGTGGATATCTATGGTGATTAGCTTATGGTCGGATCTGATTAACGAAGAGTTGACTTCAGGTGTGGAACACCAGTCATTCATGTTGGTAATGACTAGGTCTAGTATACTGTTGCCCCTGGTGGTGGTGTGGATAAGTTGATCCAGGGCATTGGAGTTTATGAATTCTAGAAAGCGTTGAGTGAAGGATTTGGTACATGAGTAGTTTTCCCAGTTAATGGTGGGATAGTTGAACTCACCCATTATTAGGGTGTTTGGTTGAACCCTAATATTTTCCAGTATACCAAGAAAAGAGGAGTGGGAATCCTGGGGCATGGTGGGGGATCTGTAGCAAGCTGCAGTTTGGATTGCAGTTTTGCCCAGAGTTAGTTGCACTTGGATAATTTCGGATCCATTATGTTGGGCAACTAGCCTGGAGTTGTGGATATCCTTAATGAATATGGACACACCTCCGCCTTTGGTGTTCTGGTCCAGGTTAGATGGCTGAAAGGTATGGTATGAGTTATAGCCTGGTAATGCAGGGGTGCTCTCTGGAGCCTTGAACCAGGTTTCAGTCACTACACAGATATCAAGGTTTTCCATTTTAAGGAGTGCTTCGAGTGAGTGCATTTTGAGGTTTAGACTTCTAGCGTTGAGTAGCATTACCCTCAGTTTTTGCTTGCCTGTACTTGTTACGGTGGTGGGTTTTTCGTTTGAATGTTGCCTAAAAAAGACACTATAGGGGTGGCAAGAGCCTTAGCCAGTATCCAGAATCCCAGGGGAGATAGGTGCAGGCCATCTCTGGCAAAGCATCGTGGCCTCTCGACCATGTCGTCCCAGGCAGACAGGTACTGTATCCCCTTAGAATGACACCAGAAGCTTAGCCAATTGTTGCAGTCAGTCATTTTTGTCCTTGTACTGCGGTATCATCCTGGGTATAGGTAGGATGCTACTCAGGGCTGGGGTCATACCTGCCTGGACCACAAGATCGGAGAACTCTTCTATGTCTCTTTTCATGTAGTCCAGAGAGGTACATCTCAGGTCATTCACACCAACATGGACAATGACAGAGTCATATTTGGACTTGTTGTGGAGTGACCTGAGTGCATGGGTTATATGGCAGATCCTGACACCCGACAGGCAGCTAACAGTAACCTTCTCCTTGTTTAATCTAGTGAGTGGAACATCAGTGTGGCTGACTATAGAGTCACCAATGACTAATGTGTTGGGTACGTTGTTTTGCCTTATGGACTATGGTTGAGTGGCACACTGAGTCTGTGGGCTACGTGTCATTTGGGTTGTGTTGAGGGGTGGAGGTTGCTTGCATTTCTACTTTGGAGGTCTCTGCTGCTTGGCCAGAATATTATTGAGAGCCTCTGTGAATGTTTTTGTGTTTCTATGTGTGGGTTTTGGTGTAGGTTTAGTGGGGCTATGTGATGAGTGTGGTATGATGCAAGTGTTTACCTTCTCCTCTTGACTGACAAGTTCAGTCTTGGTTTGAGAGAGCTTTGCCTCCAGTTTGGCTAGATAAATGCATCTCTCACAGGTTGTAGTGTTTGGTGGTAGGAGGAGAGGGTTGTCTGTGTACATGAGGCAATTGCCACATTGCCCCAAGATGTCCAGATTCATCAGGTAGGCAGGAGAGAACACCAGGAGTTGTCCCTTGGACATGCCTGGAGAATCACTATTTTCCTCTAGACAAGTGAGAGAACTAAGTACTAGAGTTGTTTTCCTCTAAGCAACTGAGGAAGATAAGTACAAAAAACTGTTATCCACTAGGTAATGAGGAAGGTTGAGTGCTGTAGTAATTTGTAACTTATTTAGTGCTTACAACAGTTTTGAACCAGTGTTGAGCATGAAGAAGCAGATTCAAGCACTAAAATTAGGAATCTGGCTAGTTCTAAGGGAAAAACTGAAGAGCAGGCTTTATGGCACCAAGAATAGTTTAACCCTAGCTAAGCAGTGCTGTGCAATGTGCAAACTCAAGCAAACCCACGCAAACATGGGTTTTTAACTCAGAAAGTTGAAAGGGATAGAAATCAGCCCAAAACAGTCAATAAGGTTAATTTCAGAGCCGGAAACCACTCCTCTTGTGACAGATAGGCTGCTTTAATGCTTACCACTCTCACTGATAAGCAGAAAGACCTCCCACTACCACAACAAGGTCTGGACCACTCAGAAACACAGATGAAAGTCCTGAAACCAGCAGATCTGTGATCTGGACTATTCTAGTATAGGAAAGGGTGGGAAACGAGCATTATAGGTAGTATTTTTTTGTTTTTATAGTTTATTTTATGAAATTAAGCAGCAAAAAGCAATTTAAATAGCAAATATTCTGAGGAAAAAGCTGTCACACTTGAGTGTTATGCCTAGAGTGCTAAATGCAGTTTAAATTTTTAACTTTAAGCAGATAAATCAAGTTCACACCCAGTAAAACGATTTAACAGTAAAATGCAGCAGAAATAACAATAGAGCCATAGGCTACTGGTCTGTCCTCTTGAACAATGACTGCACTGGTCTGCCCTCTTGAACAATGACTGCACCTAGACCAAACTTAGAAGCATCACAGGAAAGAGTAACTGGTTTGTGAACATCATAGTAGCTGAGAGTTGGTGGGTTGGCCATTTTCTATTTCAGGATATCAAATACTCTTTGATGCTGTTCTGATCATGACCAAATTACTTCTTTGCATGTCAGCTTTCTGAGTGGTGCTGAAAGTTGGCTTAAATCTGGAATGAACTTGCCTAGAAAACATTATAGGGTTTGGACATTTTCTGGAGCTGGCATCTCGAGAATTGCAGTTTGCTTTGAAGGATGTGGTTATAGGCCTGAACTAATAAACAAGTGACCAACATAAGTAACTTTTTATAGCCTAAACTTGCACTTCTGAGGATTCAGCTTAAGATTCACTTCACGTGCTCTTTCCAGAAATTTCCTGAGTTTTCTGTCATGTTTGCTTCACTATTGCCTCCTACTAGACTATCATCTACTACAGTAGCACATGGATAGCCAGAAAAAAATTTGCTCCATCACACATTAAAAGATTTCACTGGCAGAATGTATCCCAAATGGGCTTCTCAGAAATCTGTAGCTTCCAAATGGTGTACCAAATGTGGTTAATTATGAAGATTTTTGGTTAAACAAAATTTGCCAAAATGAACTCTTAGTATCTATGACAGAAAAAAATGGTGACATTTGGCATGAAGGCAGCAACCTCCTTGACTGTGCACATTGAATGATGAGGCCTTTTTAATGCTTTGTTCAGATCTCTTTCATCAATACATATTCTAATATCATCTGAGCTTTTCTTATGATCCACTACCATGGAGGATACCAATTCACTAGATTCTTCTACAGGACAAATTACTCCTAGCTGCACCATTTTGTCTAGCTCGGCTTTCACTCTGCTCGGTATAGGTACTGGAACTTTCCGTGCTGGTCTGACCTTTGCGTCTAACTTCATAGAGTACACAACTGGTAGTTTGCCTAGTTTGTCTGCAAAAAGTAGCATACTCAGAAAAAATAGTTTGGGTGAAATTTGAGCTGTTGTCATGCAGGTTTACATGGTGAACATCTTTATTAAATGAAAGCAGTCCCATTTTCAAACTGTCTCTGAGGCCTAATAATGACTACACGTGTCTCTTGACTATGAAAATTGCAAGTCGTAGTAGTTCCCAGCAGAGTAACATGAAAGCACTACTGAACAGTTGGTTTGAATCTGTTCACCATCATAAGTAGTAAGCTTCACACACTTTGTTAAATCAAGTTGTTCTGCAGCTTTTACTCTAGCAAACTTTTCTGCTGACGTAACATTGCACTTTGAGCCAGTATCTACTTTGAGCTCAATGGGACTCGCATTAGTTAAAACAGTACAAAAGGTTTCATTCTTTACCCACAAATCTACTGCATTAACTGTTTCACCAAGCACAGACACACCATCAACATAAAAAGAGTCGTAGCTTTCTAATTGATCAACTTGCCTCTTGGAATGCCCTCTTTTAATAAAAGAATGTGCCTTATTTGATTTACAAAACCTTTTGAAATTATTTCACTTAATGCAAGAATGACACTGTTGACTAAAAGTTAAGCACTTTTCTCTTTTGGGTTCATGATTTCCACCACAATTATGACAGTTGACAATGAAGCTGGGTTAGGGCACATGTTTTAACTTTGCTGACTCACCCTTATGCTTCACTGAGCATGCTCTGAAATTTGCTGGAAAGACTCAGAGTTTCACAGGGACTGCTACAGGATCTGCAGTAGCTACCATGTGCTTGGGCCTGTTTCTTTTAACCACTTGCTGCATACTATCAACATGAGTTTTGTCATTATGCCTTCTACAGCTATTTCCATTTGCAAGCATCAAATTCAAGTAAAGAGCAAATCCCACACAGAGGAAACTTTATTAAAATACACAGTTAAAAACAGGATAAGCGCTTTCAGCTGAGCCTTCTTCAGATCCATAAGTTAAATCTATCCATTGAAAACATTTAAAGGAGGTGTGACCCAATCAAATTCATTTCTTAAGTCAATGCCCTCTCAACACTGGCTTTAAAGGTAACACATGATTTAAACAAGGGTCATGGTCAGCTCTTAAATCAGCTATCCATTTTGCTTCTTGCAATTCTGTAAAATCCTTGAGATCACCCTTCCTTGGGTTCTCATACACAATTTCTAAAATCAAAAAATAAAAACTGCGGGTCATGAATTGGGTTATATGCTTTGATAATGCATTGGTATTGTTTTTCCAGCAGTGGTTTTTGTGGTTACCAAGGAGGTTCGTCCTGCAGTTGTTTTTTTGCTTACTAGTTACTATCTTTAGGTATTACAGCCACCACTGGTTTCTTCCAGGATGTTGGTGCTTCTCGTCCTTTCAAAATGCTGTTAAACAAAACTTTCTGAATCTTTATCACTTTCTTCCCTCCTAGCTTCCAAACTTCCACAAGAATACCACCTATTCCTGGAGACTTTCATGTAGATTGCTTATACTTCACCATTTTTTATCTCATCTCCTCCTAGCCTAACTGTTAGTAACTGAGGCTCATTTATTTCTGACACTGGCTTATTTAATTCTTCAATAAACATTTCCATTTGTACTTTTTATTGATTTCCACATTTTTCTGCTTTATACAGGTTATCATAAATGTCCAAAATATTTCTAATACTCCTACAGGATCTCTGGTCATTTTCCTTGTTACAGGCTCCTTATGAAAGCACTACTGAACAGTTGGTTTGAATCTGTTCACCATCATAAGTAGTAAGCTTCACACACTTTGTCAAATCAAGTTGTTCTGCAGCTTTTACTCTAGCAAACTTTTCTGCTGACGTAACATTGCACTTTGAGCCAGTATCTACTTTGAGCTCAATGGGACTCGCATTAGTTAAAACAGTACAAAAGGTTTCATTCTTTACCCACAAATCTACTGCATTAACTGTTTCACCAAGCACAGACACACCATCAACATAAAAAGAGTCGTAGCTTTCTAATTGATCAACTTGCCTCTTGGAATGCCCTCTTTTAATAAAAGAATGTGCCTTATTTGATTTACAAAACCTTTTGAAATTATTTCACTTAATGCAAGAATGACACTGTTGACTAAAAGTTAAGCACTTTTCTCTTTTGGGTTCATGATTTCCACCACAATTATGACAGCTGACAATGAAGCTGGGTTAGGGCACATGTTTTAACTTTGCTGACTCACCCTTATGCTTCACTGAGCATGCTCTGAAATTTGCTGGAAAGACTCAGAGTTTCACAGGGACTGCTACAGGATCTGCAGTAGCTACCATGTGCTTGGGCCTGTTTCTTTTAACCACTTGCTGCATACTATCAACATGAGTTTTGTCATTATGCCTTCTACAGCTATTTTCATTTGCAAGCATCAAATTCAAGTAAAGAGCAAATCCCACACAGAGGAAACTTTATTAAAATACACAGTTAAAAACAGGATAAGCGCTTTCAGCTGAGCCTTCTTCAGATCCATAAGTTAAATCTATCCATTGAAAACATTTAAAGGAGGTGTGACCCAATCAAATTCATTTCTTAAGTCAATGCCCTCTCAACACTGGCTTTAAAGGTAACACATGATTTAAACATGGGTCATGGTCAGCTCTTAAATCAGCTATCCATTTTGCTTCTTGCAATTCTGTAAAATCCTTGAGATCACCCTTCCTTGGGTTCTCATACACAATTTCTAAAATCAAAAAATAAAAACTGTGGGTCATGAATTGGGTTATATGCTTTGATAATGCATTGGTATTGTTTTTCCAGCAGTGGTCTGTGGTTACCAAGGAGGTTCGTCCTGCAGTTGTTTTTTTTGCTTACTAGTTACTATCTTTAGGTATTACAGCCACCACTGGTTTCTTCCAGGATGTTGGTGCTTCTCGTCCTTTCAAAATGCTGTTAAACAAAACTTTCTGAATCTTTATCACTTTCTTCCCTCCTAGCTTCCAAACTTCCACAAGAATACCACCTATTCCTGGAGACTTTCATGTAGATTGCTTATACTTCACCATTTTTTATCTCATCTCCTCCTAGCCTAACTGTTAGTAACTGAGGCTCATTTATTTCTGACACTGGCTTATTTAATTCTTCAATAAACATTTCCATTTGTACTTTTTATTGATTTCCACATTTTTCTGCTTTATACAGGTTATCATAAATGTCCAAAATATTTCTAATACTCCTACAGGATCTCTGGTCATTTTCCTTGTTACAGGCTCCTTAAGCTCAGCAACAACACTTTCTCTTTTCAGATGCCTGAGACGTAGTGCTAAAAGTTTTGTGCTCTAGAGTTATTATCATAAAACAGTTGCTTAACAGCAATCTTCCTAAACTCATGCATATTATTGAGATAGTCCATTAGTTTCTCTTTAGCACACTGCAGTTGTGCCTCTTCTTGTTCTGTGAAAATCCCCCTATTCTGCAATACTTTTAACATTTGTCAGCCCCTCTAAATAATTAGGTTCATAGGTTCATAGGTTGGTACTAGGCTATCGGCCCTAGGGTCTGTACAAGCCTAGCCATAACAATTCCCTGGCTATTTCTTCCCACAGTATTTACTTCCCTGGACCCCTGTCTAGCAGGGCAGCTGACATGATCCCCGGGGTGAATTTCCTATCTTCCATCCAATCGTCAAGGTTCCTTTTGAAGATGGCCAAAGAGGTGCTCTGCTTGACATGTATGGACAGTCTATTCCAGAGTCTGGGGAGTCTCTGGGTCAGGAACCTATCCCTCCAGCATGTTTGTTCATTATGATGACAAGATTTAGATCCCTGGAGCATGTGTCTCTGAGGGATTGGGATTTCTTTAAGTGTAGCATGTCCAACAGCTCTGGATTTGACATGGTCTTGTATGTTAAGCAGAGATCGCCTCTGAGTAGACGATATCCGATAGAGTATAGGTGGAGTTTTTTTAGACGGTCAGCATACGGCATCTGTTTTAGGCCTGTGATTCTTTTAGTAAGGTATTTCTGCAGCCTTTCCAGTTGTTGCAGATGTCTTGAGAGGTACATACCAAACGGGGCATTGTATTCTATAATGGGTCTAATGAGGGATGAGTACAGTGTGACAATGACCTCCTTTTTTCTGGATGAAAAGCCCTTAGTGATGAGGTGTGTCAGATAGAAGGATTTCCTGATTGTTGTGGTGATGTGGTTATCGAAGTTGAGACCACTGTCCACCTGTGTCCCCAAGTCTCTTATCACACTTTCAGTGTTTAGTGTACTGCCACCTATGTGGTAATTCACGGGCACATGTTTTTTCCCAAGGGAGATAACTATATATTTCTTGGCATTGAGCTTGAGACCATGGCTCTGGCACCAAGCATCTGTTTCTGTAAGGCCCTATTGTAGAATATCTACATCATTTGGGGATTCAATAATGGCTTCCAGTTTGCAGTCATCTGTGAAATTTGTTAGCCAGAGTCCCTTAGTGTTGGCCTGTACTTCAGAGAAGTAGATGCCAAACACGAGCAGTCCCAGGACTGAACCCTGAGGTACTCCACTTGTCACTTGTCTGGAATTGGATTTGGAGTCCACTACTTTTACAGTGTGGGTTCTGTCAGTAAGCCAGTTTACAACCCATTGAGTGATGTAGGGATTAATGTCCAGCTTAGTAAGTTTATCTATGATTCCAGAGTGGGGGATGGTGTTGAAGGCCTTGACGAGGTCCAGATAGGCTGTGTGGACCACCTTACCCTTGTCCACGGCTCTGGAGACTGATTCAAAGAAGTCAATCAGGTTCAGGAGACAAGATCTTGTTACTTCTTAACTATATCTCTTTTTCTTTTATTTCCAACTTATTAAACTCCACTTTAGTCTTATACCACTCTCTTGCTATAATTTCAGAAGATATTTCTATCTTCTCTGATAACTCCTGGATAATTTCCACTATCCATTCCTTAAATTCCTGTCTATTAGCAGACAGGTGGGGAGGTGTTGGCATCTCATTTTTATTTCATTAACCTACATTTTAACTTTAGTTATCATTGGCTGGTGATCTGAAATAGTTATTGGATGTGTATCAAAACTTTCAATTAAATGCACATGTTCATGTGAAATAAAATTTCTGTCTAGCCAAGCCCAGTTTTTGTACCTTGGGGAATAATATGTAAATTCTCTCTGAACTCCCACTACTGAATTCATATCTTCCATACCAAACATTTTCATACATTTCTTCAAATATCTACCCTCCTTTGTGTTATTTTCCCTTCTATGCCCCCCACAGCTTCACTGTTGTAAATCAAATTCTAGTCCCCAGCTATAATTAATATTCACTGTGAAAGCTAATTATTTCTCCCAGAATTTTCTTGAGCTCTACTGTAGCATTTTTAGGTAGAATATAAATACATGCCAGTGTAATCCTATTCATTGGCCAGTAGTCCCTTATTACTACAAATGTGCCTTTATTTATTTATTGACATTCAATTACCAGGAAAGTCCAATGGGGTAGAAGCCCATTTTCAGCAGAGGCCGGGGAGAAAAGCTCCAAATTAATAAAAAACATTTTAAATATATTCAAAAATAAAACAAATACATCTGCAGTTTAAATAATTATAACAAATTAGACATAATATAAAAGTATTTGTTAAGAATCAATAAAAGGTATATGACAATCATTTAATATTTAGTTTGTAGAGAAATTAAAGGTAAGTTAGTCTAGCCAATCAGTACAGGTCCTTTTCTCCCTCTTTAGTGTCCAACCTTTCATACAACTCTCCATATTCCTTATCCTTAGCCTTTCACACCTCTCTCTTTGACATGCTCCTCATTTCCTTATACTCCTGTATACTTTCTTCATCTCTCTGACAATCCCACTTCTTCTTCACAAGTCTCTTCCTCTGTATACTCTTCTGTACTTCCTCATTCCACCACCAGGTCTTCTTGTCCTCCTTCCTCTGTCCAAATATCACACCAAGCACCTTTCTAGCTGTCTCCCTTACCATCTCTGCTGTAGTTACCCAGCTATTCGGTAACTCTTCACTACCCCCAGTGCCTGTTTTATCTCCCTGAACTCCACCTCACAATCATTCAACTTCCACCATTTTATCCTTGGCACTGCTCTCGCACTTGTCCTCCTCTTTTTGATAACCAATGTCATCCTACAGATCACCATTCTAAGCTGCCTAACTACACTTTCCCCTGTCACCACTTTGCATTCTCCAATCTCCTTCAGACTGGCTCTCCTGCATAGGATGTAATCCACCTGTGTGCATCTTCCTCCACTCTTGTACATCCCCTATGCTCCTCCCTCTTCTTAAAATACGTATTCACCACAGCCATGTCCATCCTTTTCATGAAATCCACTACCATCTGATCTTTTGCATTCCTCTCCTTAACACCATACTTGCCCATCACTTCCTCATCCCCTCTGTTCCCTTCACCAATATGCCCATTGAAATCCACTCCAATCACCAGTCTCTCACCCTTGGGTACACTCACCACCACTTCATCTAACTTACTCCAAAATTTCTGTTTATCATCCATCGCACACCCAACTTGCAGAACGTATGCACCATCAATTTCCAACTTCATAAACATCACTCTATCCGACATTCTTTTCACCACCAAAACACTCTTGGCATACTGTTCTTTCAGGATAACCCCTACCCCATTTCTCCTCCCATTCACACCATGATAGAACAATTTGAACCCACCTCCTATACACCTGGCCTTACTCCCCTTCCATCTGGTCTCTTGCACACACAATATATCATCCTTCCTTCTCTTCATCATATCAGCTAGCTCTCTCCCTATACCAGTCATATTGCCAACATTCAAAGTTCCTACCTTCAATACTATACTCCTAACCTTCTTCCTCTCTTTCTGCTTTTGGGCATGCCTTCCTCCTCCTATTCTCCTTCGGCCAACAGTTGCCCAATTTCTGCCAGCACCCTGTTGGCTAACAGTACTGGTGGTGGTTGTTGTTAACTTGGGCCTTGACCGATCTGGTATGGAAATCTGTATTGTTGTCCGCATATGTTATTTGGCAGAGGTTTTACACCAGATGCCCTTCCTGACGTAACCCTCCCCATTTATCCGGGCTTGGGACCGGCATGAAGAAATGCACTGGCTTGTGCATCTCCAGTGGCTGGAAGTTCCAGTTAATAGATGATAGTGTAGTAATGAACATCTCTGAGTTAAACATGGAAAGGTTACATGTTGTTTTATAAATATGCTGTTTAACTGAATGTATGAGATGTCTAGTAATATAGATCAGGAGATGATCACTGAGAGTGTCTGACATTGTACCTGTGGTGGAATATTTGCTGGGGGTCTGATACTAGGATCCTATCTAATAGAGAATTTGATGTCTGTTTATAATGTATGTAGTTATTAATTAGTTACGAGAAACCATAAAGGTTCATGCTAGATGTAGGGGAGCTAGATTTTATATCCAACCGACTGACATTCACATCACCTAGTAATATTATTTCTTGTAGAAATGTTATGGATATCCAATGTAAGATGTCTTTCAGTATAGCTGTATTGTCACCCGGAGGGATATAAAGGACAGTACTACATATTTGTTTATAACTGTTTATTTTAAGGAAAGCAATAAGAATCTCTGTTGTACTGAATTTTGGTGTTGGTTTGCTCTAAGGGGAAGTGTAGTAGGTACTGGGAAATATTAAAGCAATACCACCACCTTTCCTCTTTATACACTCATTACAGATGATATTATAGCCAGGAGATATAACTCTGGTGTCATTTATGCTGGGTTTAAGCCAAGTTACAGTTACAGTGAGTACATCAGGTTTATGTTGGGAAATCCAGGCAAGTAGTTCAGCAGTGTTATTTCTTATATTTCTAATATTTATTGCAGCAAAATTTAGATCACCAGAGTTGGGGAACTGGTTGTTGTTTGGTTACAGAATTGTGTAGGAGAGAACTATCATTGTGTCCATTGTGATAGGTGGGGCCAGGATTAGGGTGTATATCTCCTCCTAGAAGGATTTTAGTATATTGGTGAATTACTTATACTTGTTTTCTGGAGAGGATTCTTGCACTTAATTTTGTTTTGGTTTGAGCTGAAGTACAATTAATCAGCCTATATTTGGAATAAAGGTGAGGTGCAATATTAAATAGGTTTGATGCAATGTGTGGAGGGTGAGAAGAGGAAGCATGGATACGTGGTTAGGACAGAGTTGGAGAGATGTTGTGAGATATTACAAATCACACATAACCAGGAATCCACCAAGCAGTTTTCTAAACAGTAGTATTTTACTTTAATGAATATCATGGTAGTAATGTGAAAGGACTTCAGGTCAGTATATTGGAACAGGTTAAGATGGATAGGTTCAATACTTCTCTTTTAAAACTTAAACTATTACAAAAAAAATCTATGTTTATACTAAAGTATGACGATTTAGTCCCTAGGGGACTTAGTAGAGTATGTAAATGGAAGGTTTTAACTGGGTAAATGTTTTGTAATGGTATAATTGCTTTAATTATTTTATTGAATGATTAGGGGAAATTGTTTTGTATATAAAGGATGCATGTTGTTTGTGTCTTTTATACTCTGAAAAGGCTTTTTAGCCAAAGCTCTAAGAGAGTTTTTATCTGAATAAAATACTACTGTTTAGAAAACTGCTTGGTGTAGTCCTGGTCGTGTGTGATCTGTTGGTGCTGCATCTGATATTTGGTTCTAATGGGGTCGCTAAATGTTGTGAGATATTATTGAGCCGTGGTAGGATGAAAAATGGCACAGCAGAAGGAGAAAAATAAAGGAGAAGCTGAAGGGTAGTTTAATTAAGTACCGCTATCTGTATTCTATACATGTCAGGTACTGGGGAAGTAGCAATGAAGAAAGAAACAGGAAGCTGCAGGACAGTAGGAGATTCAGTAATGGTGGATTCTGAGAGCTGGAAGAGGACAGATAAGGAGAGAAGTATTTTCAATAAAAGAACATATGTATGTTGTCCAAGTATCTTCTCTGGAATATAAGTAATAGAGGGGTATTAAAGGTTAGAGTATAAAGATGTAGGCGGAACACTTCAGCTGAACTTCATCTGTATTCTTGTCCTTTGTATTGTAATTTAAACTTCTATATTGTATTTTTTTGTCATTGATTATTAGTTTGTAAACATTTAATAAAAACTCAAAAAAAATAGATGTAGTCAAAGTTAGAAGAAATGAGGGTTTATTTGGGAAAAGAAAAAAAAAAGATACAATGCAGAATAGATAGGTACTGTTTGGCGGGGTTGTAATTACAAATGGTGTATTGCAAAGCAGTATGGGAGGGAGAAAGATAGTTGAGAATGGGGTTGAAAATTGAATAGAGATAGGGAAGTAGGAAACAAGAAACGGAAGTGTATGTATAGATGTAGTAAGTTTAGTTAGAGAGGATTTTGGAGTAAAAGTCACACATGAAACATACATGTAGGAAGTATAATATTAGAGTAAGAGGAGGTGGGTGGGAACTGTAGGTAGACCAGGGGAATGAAGCAAAGCTGAGCTTAGTGGGCTTCCCTCACTCAGGTCAGTTTATAAGTGAGAGCAATCAGTTTATAACCAGAACAAAGCAATTAACAAAGAGATATGAGTAAAACAGGTTGTCTTTTATTTCCTGAGAGTAAATAACTGGCATATGCAGATAGTTTCTGGTCAAGCAAAAGGGGACAGTGGCCAGCTTAGTAAGAGTCCTTAGAGTACGTGGAGTATTACACATGGCTACTCAATCACAGAAAAAGTATGTACTTAACTGATTAAAGTTAATACACACCAAGGTTCTTCATGGTAAATATGCTTACGCTAAACATGACAAAATTCTAAATACGTTTGTACGTGTAGGGCCTTGTGGCAGAGCTCCTGCAATATCAAGGTCTAATGTTGTGACTGCAGGCTCTGAAATGAAAGAAAGAAAAAAATAACTACTAAGTTGTTAAATTATACTGAGGCAATTAAGTTGGCACTTATTATACAGAATAAGCGCTTCTGCACTCCAACTCAGAAAGAATAACAAATAAATAAATACACAAACACTAAAAATCGAGCACAAGAGGTTCCAGATAAATTCCAAGTAGGCGACCCAATGTATTACAAATCACTTTATTATTAAAACAAAACGATTTAGAGCTTTCATCCACCCATAATGTGGACTTCATCAGAATACTGTTCAATTACACAAAACTGTTTAAATATTAATTCATTTGGAGCCAATGGGTTTAGCCAATGAAAACCATTAAAAACTTTAAAGTGATACCTAATGCTTTTATCACTTATACAATATGTAATTTAAAAATTCTAAAGAAACTCATTACAAGTGTTGATACAATACATAAAACATACACAATTGAATAAAGAATTTTAAATAAATAAATAATATACTTTGCCATTACTTCATGATCTTAGCTTGCTATATCATAAATGTGCCTGCGATACAGGCTTAATGGGGATACTGTCATTTAATCCAGGGGGGTTGTGGCATCTTAAAGCTACTGCCACTTTACTTCTTTCCCCCCCAAAATGGCCTTGATGTTCCCTCCCCTTGGGTTAATACAGACTGTCTCCAGTATACCAAACTTGAAGTTATGATTTTCCCCCTGTATAGGGCATTATTGTGGTCTTTTTTCCAGATGTTGTATAGATGGTCATAGACTCTGTTCTTGAGACATCTATCAGTTTTACCCACATAATACCCCGGGGACTCTGTGCATTTAGCCATATATATTGCACGTTTGGTATGACAATTGCTCTTTTTGAACATGACCTTTGCCTTATTAACATTTTCCAAAATAACACTATCAACTTCAAGTATGGAACTACATTGTTTACAATTTCCACACTTTCGGGTATGCCCTATCCTATTGTACTTTCCCCTATGTTCACTGTTATTCTCAAAATTTATTTTAAAATTCCTCGCCATCTTGTACACAAAGGTGGGTGTCTCATCTATAACTTGACAGATATCTTCATCTGCCTTAAGAATGCTCCAATTGTCACATATGAGACGTTTGACTTTATTTGACTTTATCTACATGGGGACCATATTCCAAAATGCAAGCTCATTGTTATGTTCCATACTTGATTTGACTTGCATGATACCAGTCCCTAATATAGGCTTGTATTTATTGCCCCATTCTTTGATGACAAATCTCATAACATCTTCTATCACGCCCCTAGGATATCCTCTTTCTTTAAATAGGGAACCAATGTAATACATTTCCTGTACCATATCATCATAACATGATGTTATCCTAGCAGCTCTAGTACACTGCCCTTTGAGTATATTCCGCATTTGTTTCCTAGGATGGTTACTACTATATTCTAAATAATTATTACTAAAAGTATCCTTCCTATAGATACAAGATTTGAAACCAGTGGGGGTGTCATCTTCAAAAGCGTTCGTACTAAGGGCATCTCCTTGACCATTAGGGATCTCCTCCCTGATGTGAGATATGGAGCAGTACAGAAAAAAATAGATTATACCCATGGAAAGATACTAAAGCTGAGAAGTCTAATAACTTGTATGTGGAACGGGTGCAGAACAGATTTCATACTGTAGAGAATATAGAACAAGGATATAATAAGGAGAGTAATAAGTTGGATTTTCAAAGGGGTTGGTATATATATATACACATATATATATATATATATATATATATATATATATATATATATATATATATATTTACCAGAACACCAAAAAATCACACTACATAAATATTTGTTAAAGGGAAATATTGTCAGCATTCAAAAAACATATCCAATATGAATGAAAGTGTTACAAATATAACACACTACTACAGTCTTTTCACTATTTTATGCAGTCTTAGAACAAATAGAAATGTAACAACCTGTAACACATACCTGCTCTATGAAGGGAGATAGTGACTGGGTGTAAGATGAGACAACACTGAGGGAATATTTAGCAATACAATCTACTACAGAGACACTCCCACCCTCAGGTCAGTTTATAAGTGAGAGCAATCAGTTTATAACCAGAACAAAGCAATTAACAAAGGGATGCTAGTAAAACCTGTAATGAACGTTGTCTGTGCTAAGATATATGGTACAGCCTGTGCTTCTGCTTCCACCAAGTGCTGTCTGTTTTTGTCTTATCTTTATTATTCTCCCAGATGTAGAAAACAACTTGAATGCTTTCAGAAAACATTATCTCCTAGCCATTGAAAGAAAAAGGTATTTTATTTTATTGCCCCTTATCTCCATAGAATCATGAGATCCAGATATACATTTGCCTTCCACTACAAACTTTTCATATTGCACTGCGAACATTTATTTGCTACAGGGAAAACTTTTCATTATATTCAGTCTTCTTATATTTACTTGCTTTCCTCTAAAAGCTGTTATTAGCTCAAGCCAAGGCCCTTAATCAAGTCATTTCCCTATGCAAAAATCAAGAAAAAGCATATCAGTTTTACTTATACCATACTCTTTTGTCCAGGTTTTCTTTTCTTTTTACATTGCAGTGCCTACATTCTTAAAAGTGAACAAGAAGAAAGAAAGAAGAAGGAAAAAAGGGAAGGCACTTGTTTACTTTAGTATACCTATTACACACAAAAATAACTGAAAATCTTTATTTTATAGTATTCACCATGCCATGTTTTATAAAAATGCTGTTAAGAAAAAAATCTGCTTTATTTACAATAACCACTTCCTTCCTCTTCCCCTCTTTTTAATGTTCTTCCAAACATTAATAACATGAAGTAGGTCATATGCTTTGGGGTCCTGTACAAGTTTAGCAATGTCAAAAAAGTTCAATATTTCCAGTTTTGTTTTGCTCCACCATATTTCACAAGTGCAACTGATGCTTTGTAACCATGCATTTATTCATTCATTTCTGAGTTGATGGTTTTCTTCCTGTTGATCTCCATTTCCCAGATCCAGTCAATGGTTCATTTCCAACATACTCCTGGTTCTTCTAGTCAACTCCTGTGTTTTATTTCTATCTCTCAAGCATTTTTCTTTGGAACATTGGAAAAGGTTTTACTGGCATAGCCTCTCTATGAGCTTTATTATCAGAAGAAGAATAAGCAGAATCCCCTTCTGTTTCATCTCTCACTTTTTGTAGGACAAATGTTTATATTTCCTCCTTAGCATGTTCTGCATCAAAAAATGACTTTGACCATCCAGGAATAAGTATTCTGAAAATAGCTGTTGACAGCAGCTTGAATTTCCACAAACACTCTATGCTCCAAATTTTAGCACTTTGTCCTTATGCCACAATTTTGTCAGAATCAACTCTTTCTGCTGATAGGATTGCATCTTTACTATTAAAGGTATTGGCTGGTTTCTCCTGACCAGATTTAGAGCCTATACATGATGTGCCCTTTCAATTAACAACTGTGTGGAATACCAGTCCAGTTGCTTATTTGTGCTTTCATAAAAATGAATATACTCTGTTCCTTCCAGTTCTCTGGTACATTAGAAAATCTCGGGTTTTCCCTACATGCTTTGCCTTCTAATTCTACCATTTATTGACGCATCTCTTCTTGAGCAGTTTCATACTCAAGACAGCCTTTTCTTCATTTTGACCTCTAATTTTAGCAGTTTTATCAGCTTACCTCAACATCTGTTTAAAGCATCTTCCACTCTTTCCAGGCTTTTGTCATTTGAGTTGATATTCTCCTTCAGTGTATCATTTATTTTAATCATCTCTAAGCACATTTGCATTATTTTTTCCTTTAATTTACTGGAAATCATGTCTTGCACCACAGCTAGAGCTTTTTGCTGAACTGCTGCAGGATTCTTCACAGCCAGTGTTTTCTTCTCACCTTTTGTGAATTATTTTTTTTCAGGCTCTGAATTTTTTCTTTGTTGGCATCCAAGCAGTGTACTTACTAGGCAGTAACTTAAATGTACCCCAAAAGATAAATTTGCTGGGTTTGTTTTCGGAGTTTCCCTTTTCACACTGAGAGAGCTGAAACTAAGTTGTTACCCAGTGTGCAACCATCTTGGAAGCCCCAGGTTACCTCTCTTTTACGGAAAGGAGACAAGGATGGGTTCCTCAATACAATCTCCATGGTAGCATCCCCAGTGGAGACCAGGGATCATGTAAAAATGTTGTTTATAAAGAGGGCAGGACTGTTTGATTGCATTCAAGTGGAGGTGCATACATACACAGTGGTGTCCCACTGCATGTCCACCCCTTGGGCACTTTGGGTATATGCAGGAGACATTACGACTTAACTACAAATTCTCTTTATAGTGGTTGAATGATGGCTCCCACTCCAATCATGCTCAGCTCTCAGCTCAGACATGTGAATGGCTCTCATTCCCAGGACATGAATGGGTCTTCAGAGAGGCTAGGAGGGCAGGGGTTAATGGTCAGCAGGGAAGCAGCCAAATAACTGAATGTTCTGAACCTGTACAGTGTAAGAGATGCCTTGTTATTTTGATGGTTGCGATCACTGTTCTGGATCCTTTAGGGGGTCAACAGACACCCAGAGGGAGGCCCCTGAAGGGTCCCAGAACATATTGGAACAACAACAACAACAGGAGATTTTAGAAGAGAATGTAGATAGGAATACAATTCAAGTGGACCAGTCGGGTATAATGAACACTAGGAATGGTTTTAATATTTTTAATTACACTGGCTACCCAGTTTTAGAAACACATTTTTCTCTTTTTGAAAAAGGATTTAAATTTTTACCAGTTAGGAAACCTGGTTTAGCACAGGTACTTACAGAATTGAAGCTGTACACAAGGAAACTTAATCTACAATTGTATTTTAAGCAGACAAGGAATGAGCACAGTAAAAATACATCTTTGAAGAAAAAAAAGTTTGTTTAATTCCCCTTTGAATCCAGTGGTGGCCCATTTTTAACAAATATGTACAAGGGAAATTTTTAAGGACTATCAGGTTTATAAAGAGGACTTTTATAATCTTACAAGAGAGGAAAAAACCCTATTAAGTTCACTTAGAGAATCAAATACAGTGCGAGTGATGAAGCCGGATAAGGGAGGGGGAATAGTAATTGTAGAAACAATAGACTATGTAAATGAGATTACCTGTATGTTGCAAGATACAGAGAAGTATTCAGTAGCTTCCAAGAATGAAGTTAATGTTGCACATAGGAGGCTACAAATGTATCTGTAAGATAGTTTGATGCAGGAAGTTATAAATGAAGATCTTTTTAACTTTTTACAGAATCAACACTCATTTATCCCCACAGTTTTTGGTACACCAAAGGTACACAAAGACATCCAACATACCCCATACAGGTTGATAGTAGCAGCTCAAAGTAGTTCTACTTACCCTTTGGGTGTTTTCATAGATCGATTGTTAAAGGATATTTTACACAATATTGATCATGTGTTAAAAGATTCCTGGGGCTTTTTAACCCGAATCAAACAAGAGTTTTTCATAGATTCCACAGGGTTTTCCACTATTGATGTGGTTGACCTTTTTGGATCAATTCCTCATGAATTAGGGTTGGAATTTTTCCAAGAGGCCTTAGTAGAATATAACAATTTAAGCGCTACTATGATCAACTTTCTAGTGCAGACGATGGAATGGGTATTGAAAAACAATTATTTTGTATTTGAAGAAGAATATTATAAACAACTGAAAGGAGTGGCAATGGGGTCTAGCTGCGCCCCTATTTTCGCAAATTTAGTTATGGGTATGTGGGAAAAAAAGTACATTTTTGAAACAGAATTTTCCAAGGATTGGATACTTTATGTACGATACTTGGATGATGTGTTTATTCTATGGAAAGGAGATTTGGACAAAGTGTTTGAATTTTCAAGATACATAAATAGTATCTGCGATTATTTTAAATTTACACATACTTACAATTCTAGTACTATAGATTATTTAGATGTGAGTTTGACTAGGAATATGGAACATAATTTTTTTGAATCAAAGGTTTATAGGAAACCCACGTACTCTAACAGTTTTTTGAGGTTTGAAAGTCAACACCCCTTCTATATAAAAAGAAATCTGTTACGTGGTCAGATGATCAGAGGGGTCAGAATATGTTCAACTTTGGAAGGGTTAAAGAGTGTGTTGACATTATTGATTCAAATGTTTGAAAATAGGGGGTACCCTATGGAGTGGATGATAAAATTCAAAGATGAGGTTTTAGCCGGGTGGGGTAAAAGGTGCATTCCACTATTAGGACAGGAACAAGTAATAACTATTCCTGATGATAACCAAGTAGACAGGTTCACACATTCGATGGTGATAGAATTTAGTTCGTTTTAGTCAGCAAGTACAGAATATCCTTACTAAAATTTGGGTGATTTTGGAGGGCAATGAAAAGTTTTCCCATTTGTTGGGTAAAGGTCCACTTTTTACTAATAGGGTGGGCAAAAATATGAAATATTTATTGGAACACCCCTCCACCTACATGAGTTCAGCTAGACCTGCTATTACATGCGGTAGGTATAATCAGTGTTCACTAATTTTGGATAGTAGTAAACAGAAATTGGGAGAATGGATAGGAACAGTCAAATTGGCTGGGGGCAACTGCCACACAAGAGGGGTGATATATATTGGCATATGTCAGAGTTGCCATCATTTTTACGTGGGGAAAATAGAAAGATCCCTTAGACAGAGAATATACAAACATGTATATGCCATGGAAACACAGAATAAGAATAACGCCCTTTTTAAACATTCACAATTATACCCCAATTTTATAGGTTTTAAGTTTGGTATACTAGAGATAGTTAAAAGGAATATAAGAGGGGGTGATTGGGGGAATGAGATAGAAACCAGGGAACTGCACTGGCAGTTAACTTTAAACGCAACTGAATCCTCAGGAATTAATGAGTATTTGTCTCTCCGAACTGTTTTAAAGCAAAGAGCTAGAAAATTGTAAATGTATATCACACCAGCTTTTATTTTTAAATTATTATTTAATATTTTTTAGTACTTGACTCAATCACACTTACATTTGAAAGTTTATAGTCTATAAAGTGATGCACTAATTTTAATATATTTTTTGTGTCTGTGTTCTTAAATGTTAATTAGATTATTAATTCTATAAAAGAGTAGTTGAGAAGTGAGTATTCAGTTTGATAAAGTCTGACAAGTGTGCAGACGAAAGCACTTATTTTACTGTTTGGATTATCGTTGTCTTACCATTTACCATTGTTGTTGGGAAGAGTTTATTGTTTCGTACAATTTTGAAATAAAATGTTTATTTAGTGGACTTGCGTTTTGGAGCTGCCTGTTTCAAACTAAGGATTGGCTTTTTGTAGTTTTGTTTTTTAGCCAGTCCTATCACTCGTGTTGTTACTAATTTGTGCAAAAACTGTTGTGAGTAGTCTGCTCTTATCTGGCTCCAGTTTTGCAGAACATCTCTGATTTTGTCTTATACTTATGCCCTGTCTTTCAGCAAGTCATTTAACCAGACAATGCTTTGTGTCAATTTGAAATTTTGGCTATGCTCCACAATTGTCCCCTGGACTGGAAGCTTAGGAAAACCCATGAACCAGAACAGTTATGGTGTAAAGGAAGGACATTGATTGTAGTAAAAAGGAGCAAGAACATTATGAGCCACATTCTTTGGATGTGAATGCTTGGTTTCCTTTATGCTGACAATCTGCTTATTATTTATCTGCAAATAAATTGGACATCATAAAGTCTGAGTTTAATGTTCATTTTTAAAGTGTGAATATATTTTTACTTTATTATTATTATTATTATTTATTTATTTACTTACTTTATTTTATTTTTGCAGACACACAGGTGTTTGGGCAATAACAGTTTGTCTAGCACTTAGTACAGACAAGTAAGGTTATAAGCTGTTCAAGAACTGCTTTCTATAGCGCAGGGTTTGATTCTCTCACCCTTCATTTCTCTATGTGTCTCTGTCAAGTTACTTTACCAGACAGTACTCCTGGGCTGCTCCTAAAAATGGATGCTTGTGTTCAGAGGGCTGCACCAGACTGTTAGCAAATGCATTATACATTTGTATTTTGAATTCTTTGTACCCTTCACACAGATGCTAATTAGCACATATGCTATATGCTATTTAAGTATAAATTCCAGCATGTCACTTATAGTTTAATAGGTTGCCAGATGCAATTTCCCTAAATGTGAGTTTCAAGGGAAGAGAGGTTTACTGTTTTCCATGCTTAGTCTGTTTTCAGTGTAAGAATGTTTTGTGTTGTTTAGAAAATGGCTGTTTGTGTTCTTTCTGTAAAATATGAAATGAAATTAAATAAACATTTTCAATGAAATCCAAAGCGTTGTTATAACTGTATATACAGTTATAACTGTATGTGTGTGTATATATATATATATATATATATATATATATATATATATATATATATATCTATCTATATATATATATATATATATATATATATATATATATTTATAGACAGCTTTGAACACTGTTTACTGGAACTGGAGAGAGATGGACAAGTAATAGGATATTAATGAAGGATGGAATAGCCATTCTTGATGACAAAGACATAGGCAAGTTAAAGAAAGAGATGTAGGTGTCTTGCAAGCAAGTAAGACCCCCCCCAGAAAAAAGTATGCCATATATAGTAATCTTTCTGATTATTGAATGACTTGTGGGTTGTTGAACAAAGGCTACTACAGCATTTGTATTGTTTGTAATTGTAATTGTATTCATTGCATTAAAGACTTTCATTAATTCCTCAATAAGCCTGGATTTCATAATATAGTCCAAACATGTTGCATTTTTTCTAATAGATTTTTGCAGTACCTGTCTGTAGCCTCCTCCAGCAACTGCAAAGAGGTTGGCATTTGGCATTGTTTGACATTCTTTTAGCTACTGTAGACATAAGCACTTTATAACCATGGTTTAGAATCAAAATGGGCCTGTATGAAGCTGGATCTGATGGGTCTTTACCATCTTTAGGAATTACAGCCACCACAGCTTTTTCCATTGTATTGGTGTTTCTTCACCTTTTAAATACTATTAACACCTTCCAGATTTTTAACACTTTCTTCCCTCCTAGCTTCCAGCCTTCCACAGGAATACCACCTATTCCTAGAGCCTTTCCTGAACATTGGTTATACTTCACCATTTTTATCTCATCTCCTCCTACACATACTGTTAGTAATTGAGCCTTATCTGACTCTAACATTGGCATGTTTAATTCTTCCATAAACATTCCCATTTGTGCTTTTTCTTAATTTTCAGATTTTTCTGCTTTATATAGATTTTCATAAAATTTCTAAATATTTCTAATACCTTTAGAGGATTTCTGGTTATCTTCCTTGTTATACGCTCCCTAAGCTTGGCAACAGCTCCTTCTACTTTCTGTTGCCTGAGCCATTGTGCTAAAAGGTTTTGTGCTCTGGAGTTATTATCAGAAAACAGTGCTTAACAGCAGTCTTTCTGAACTCATGCATATTATCAAGGTAACCCCTTATTTTTTTTTCTTTAGCACTCTGCAATTGAACCTCTTTTTGTTCTGTGAGATTCCCCCCATTCTGCAATACTTTAATCTTTGTCTGTCCCTTTAAATTATTCTTGCTACTTCTTAACCATATATCTTTTTCTTTTATTTCTACCCTGTTTTTAAACTCCACTTTCATTTTATCTCACTCCCTAGCTATATTTTTTGAAAAAAATGTCTATCTTCCCTAATAACACCTGAATGATTTCTACTATCCATTATTTAAATTCTTCTCTGTACAACAGAATGGTGAGGAAACACCAACTTCTCATGTTTATTTCATTATCCTGCAATGTTATTTTAGTTATCATTGGCTTGTGATCTGAAATATTTATTGGATGCGTATCAAACTTTCAATTAAATGCACGTGCACCTGTGAAATATAATTTCAGTCTAGCCTAGCTCAGTTTTTATATCTTGGGGAATAAAATGTAAATACTCTCTGAGCTCCTACTACTGAATTCACATCTTCCATACTAAAATATTTTCACAAATTTCTTCAAAAATCTACATTCTTTTGTTTTATTTTTCTCTTTTGACCCACCCCCAATACATCCTCAGAGTTGTAAATCAAATTTCAGTTCCCACCTATAAGTAATATTCCTTGTTGAATATCTTTTTTTCCATCTTCTATCACTATTTAAGCTCCTTGTACTATTAATATCTTCTCATTTGAGGTAGATATTCTGCTGAATAACCATCCTGAAAACCTTTCTTTATCAAATTCACATGCTCAGTTTTTTCCAAATGTGTCTCCTGTAGCATAGATATTTGCACTCTGCAGGTTTGTTGTATCAGATGTTTTTGAGGATATTTATAGGAATTCCTTGCTACAGAATGCAGTTCTCATGATGTCTCACCTTGACCTAAAGCGCTTACCCACATAGTTTAAATCAGTTTGTTTATACTGTGTGTATTCTTTAGTGAGTATTAAAATTGGTTTTGGTTTGGACAGCTCCGATGTGGTTTATTTTCTTTATTTTCTTTACTCTGTACTTTTATTATAATCCACAACTCTTTCTTATTTATATATACATGTGAGATCACTCACCTTTAAAGTTAATATGGAAAATGCTGTCATTATTATAAGAAGTTATTATTCCCACCTGTTACGTTTAAGAGATTTTTTTATGTCTAGTTTCAGCTTTTGTATTATGTGCATACAATAATGCTTGGCAGGTTGATCTTTTATATAGTTGCTTCTTGTCATATCCATTTGAAGCTGTCTCACATTTTACAAGACTTGTTCTTTTAATGAAAATCCTCAAACAAACAAAAAAAAACACCCCCTGAACCTATTAGCTTAATACAAACACACAAAACTATGTTCATCTTCAACTAATGAAGTTTAACCCTCATAATAAGAGCAATTGTCCCAGATTGACAGTTATACTCACAGGCTTGAATTGACCTACAATGAAGGTCATCCGTGCTATGATGCATGGTACTGCCTGTGTTTCTATGTACACTAAATGCTGTTTGTTTTAATCTCATCTTTACTCCTCTCCCAGATGAAGACAACAACTTAAATGCTTTCAGAAAACATTATCTTGTAGCTATTGAAAGAAAAAATACATTCTGTTTTTTATTGCCCTTAGCTTGTCTCCATAGAAACATGAGAAACAGACACACAATTGCATTCAGCTACAAGCTTCTCATGTTGCACTGTGAACATTTATTTGCTAAAGAAAAACTTTTCATTCAATGTTTTTATTTACTTGCCACCACTTAAATCTTGTTAGCTCAAGCAAAGGGCCTTAATCCCGTCATTCCCTATGCAAAGGTAAGGAAAATCATATCGGTCTTACTTATATCATGTTGTTTTTGTCCAGGTTTTCTTCTCTTTTTACATTGCAGTGCCAACATTTCTTAAAATTGCACAAGAAGAAAGAAGAAGGGAAAAGACCACCTGTTGTAAAGTAAAAAGGAACAAGAACATTATGAGCCACATTCTTTGGATGTGAATGCTTGGTTTCCTTTATGCTGACAGTCTGCTTATTATTTATCTGCAAATAAATTGGACATCATAAAGTCTGAGTTTAATGTTCATTTTTAAAGTGTGAATATATTTTTACTTTATTATTATTATTATTATTATTATTATTTATTTATTTACTTTATTTTATTTTTGCAGACACACAGGTGTTTGGGCTATAACAGTTTGTCTAGCACTTAGTACAGACAAGTAAGGTTATAAGCTGTTCAAGAACTGCTTTCTATAGTGCAGGGTTTGATTCTCTCACCCTTCATTTCTCTATGTGTCTCTGTCAAGTTACTTTACCAGACAGTACTCATGGGCTGCTCCTAAAAATGGATGCTTGTGTTCAGAGGGCTGCACCAGACTGTTAGCAAATGCTTTATACATTTGTATTTTGAATTCTTTGTACCCTTCACACAGATGCTAATTAGCACATATGCTATATGCTATTTAAGTATAAATTCCAGCATGTCACTTATAGTTTAATAGGTTGCCAGATGCAATTTCCCTAAATGTGAGTTTCAAGGGAAGAGAGGTTTACTGTTTTCCATGCTTAGTCTGTTTTCAGTGTAAGAATGTTTTGTGTTGTTTAGAAAATGGCTGTTGGTGATCTTTCTGTAAAATATGAAATGAAATTAAATAAACATTTTCAATGAAATCCAAAGCATTGTTATAACTGTATATACAGTTATAACTGTATGTGTGTGTGTATATATATATATATATATATATATATATATATATATATACAGCTTTGAACACTGTTTACTGGAACTGGAGAGAGATGGACAAGTAATAGGATATTAATGAAGGATGAAATAGCCATTCTTGATGACAAAGACATAGGCAAGTTAAAGAAAGAGATGTAGGTGTCTTGCAAGCAAGTAAGACCCCCCCCCCCAGAAAAAAGTATGCCATATGTAGTAATCTTTCTGATTACTGAATGACTTGTGGGTTGTTGAACAAAGGCTACTACAGCATTTGTATTGTTTGTAATTGTAATTGTATTCATTGCATTAAAGACTTTCATTAATTCCTCAAATAGCCTGGATTTCATAATATAGTCCAAATATGTTGCATTTTTTCTAATAGATTTTTGCAGTACCTGTCTGTAGCCTCCTCCAGCAATTGCAAAGAGGTTGGCATTTGGCATTGTTTGACATTCTTTTAGCTACTATAGACATAAGCACTTTATAACCATGGTTTAGAATCAAAATGGGCCTGTATGAAGCTGGATCTGATGGGTCTTTACCATCTTTAGGAATTACAGCCACCACAGCTTTTTCCATTGTATTGGTGTTTCTTCACCTTTTAAATACTGTTAAAACCTTCCAGATTTTTAACACTTTCTTCCCTCCTAGCTTCCAGCCTTCCACAGGAATACCACCTATTCCTAGAGCCTTTTCTGAACATTGGTTATACTTCACCATTTTTATCTCATCTCCTCCTACACATACTGTTAGTAATTGAGCCTTATCTGACTCTAACATTGGCATGTTTAATTCTTCCATAAACATTCCCATTTGTGCTTTTTCTTAATTTTCAGATTTCTCTGCTTTATATAGATTTTCATAAAATTTCTAAATATTTCTAATACCTTTAGAGTATTTCTGGTTATCTTCCTTGTTATACGCTCCCTAAGCTTGGCAACAGCTCCTTCTACTTTCTGTTGCCTGAGCCATTGTGCTAAAAGCTTTTGTGCTCTGGAGTTATTATCAGAAATCAGTGCTTAACAGCAGTCTTTCTGAACTCATGCATATTATCAAGGTAACCCCTTATTTTTTTTCTTTAGCACTCTGCAATTGAACCTCTTTTTGTTCTGTGAGATTCCCCCCATTCTGCAATACTTTAATCTTTGTCTGTCCCTTTAAATTATTCTTGCTACTTCTTAACCATATATCTTTTTCTTTTATTTCTACCCTGTTTTTAAACTCCACTTTCATTTTATCTCACTCCCTAGCTATATTTTTTGAAAAAAATGTCTATCTTCCCTAATAACACCTGAATGATTTCTACTATCCATTATTTAAATTCTTCTCTGTACAACAGAATGGTGAGGAAACACCAACTTCTCATGTTTATTTCATTATCCTGCAATGTTATTTTAGTTATCATTGGCTTGTGATCTGAAATATTTATTGGATGCGTATCAAACTTTCAATTAAATGCACGTGCACCTGTGAAATATAATTTCAGTCTAGCCTAGCTCAGTTTTTATATCTTGGGGAATAAAATGTAAATACTCTCTGAGCTCCTACTACTGAATTCACATCTTCCATACTAAAATATTTTCACAAATTTCTTCAAAAATCTACACTCTTTCGTTTTATTTTTCTCTTTTGACCCACCCCCAATACATCCTCAGAGTTGTAAATCAAATTTCAGTTCCCACCTATAAGTAATATTCCTTGTTGAATATCTTTTTTTTCCATCTTCTATCACTATTGAAGCTCCTTGTACTATTAATATAAGTACCCCCTTCTCATTTGAGGTAGATATTCTGCTGAATAACCATCCTGAAAACCTTTCTTTATCAAATTCACATGCTCAGTTTTTTCCAAATGTGTCTCCTGTAGCATAGATATTTGCACTCTGCAGGTTTGTTGTATCAGATGTTTTTGAGGATATTTATAGGAATTCCTTGCTAGAGAATGCAGTTCTCATGATGTCTCACCTTGACCTAAAGCGCTTACCCACATAGTTTAAATCAGTTTGTTTATACTGTGTGTATTCTTTAGTGAATATTAAAATTGGTTTTGGTTTGGACAGCTCCGATGTGGTTTATTTTCTTTATTTTCTTTACTCTGTACTTTTATTATAATCCACAACTCTTTCTTATTTATATATACATGTGGGATCACTCACCTTTAAAGATAATTTGGAAAGTGCTGTCATTATTATAAGAAGTTATTATTCCCACCTGTTACGTATAAGAGATTTTTTTATGTCTAGTTTCAGCTTTTGTATTATGTGCATACAATAATGCTTGGCAGGTTGATCTTTTATATAGTTGCTTCTTGTCATATCCATTTGAAGCTGTCTCACATTTTACAAGACTTGTTCTTTTAATGAAAATCCTGAAACAAACAAAAAAAAACACCCCCAGAACCTATTAGCTTAATGCAAACACACAAAACTATGTTCATCTTCAACTAATGAAGTTTAACCCTCATAATAAGAGCAATTGTCCCAGATTGACAGTTATACTCACAGGCTTGAATTGACCTACAATGAAGGTCATCCATGCTATGATGCATGGTACTGCCTGTGTTTCTATATACACTAAATGCTGTCTGTTTTAATCTCATCTTTACTCCTCTCCCAGATGAAGACAACAACTTGAATGCTTTCAGAAAACATTATCTTGTAGCTATTGAAAGAAAAAATACATTCTGTTTTTTATTGCCCTTAGCTTGTCTCCATAGAAACATGAGAAACAGACACACAATTGCATTCAGCTACAAGCTTCTCATGTTGCACTGTGAACATTTATTTACTAAAGAAAAACTTTTCATTCAATGTTTTTATTTACTTGCCACCACTTAAATCTTGTTAGCTCAAGCAAAGGGCCTTAATCCCATCATTCCCTATGCAAAGGTAAGGAAAATCATATCGGTCTTACTTATATCATGTTGTTTTGTCCAGGTTTTCTTCTCTTTTTACATTGCAGTGCCAACATTTCTTAAAATTGCACAAGAAGAAAGAAGAAGGGAAAAGACCACCTGTTTACTTTAGTATACCTATTACACATGAAAATAGCTGAAAAAGATTTACTTAACTTTATAACATGCAGTATATGTCATGTTTTAGAAAACTATGTTAAGATCAAAAACTGTTACTGATACTTACAGTTACCTCTTTCATTCCTCTTCTCTTCTCCTTAATGTTCTTCCAAACATTAATGTCATGAAAGAGGTATATGCTTTGGAGTCCCCTACAAGTTTAGCAAAATCAAAAAATTCCAATATTTACAGGTTTTATTGTTCTGCCATATTTCACAAATGTGATTGATGCTTTGTATTCTCACATATATTCATTAATTTCTGAGCTGCTAGTTTTCTTCCTGTTGATCTCCATCTCCCATATCCAATCTCAGGTTAATTTCCAACATACTCCTAGTTCTTCTAGTCAACTCTTGTGATTTTTTTCTGTCTCTCAAACATTTTCCTTTGGAAAATTGGAAAAGGTTTCACTGGCATAGCCTCTCTGTCAGCTTTATTGTAAGTATAATAAAAAGCAGAATCCCCTTTGGTTTAATAGAAAACTTTTTGTAGGACAAACTTTTGCATTTCCTCCTTAACATGTTCTGCATAAAAAATTACTTTGACACTCCAGGAAGAAAATATTCTGAAGATAGCTGAATACAGCAGCTTGAATCTCACACCTGCTTCCCTGATTGCTGGAACAAATATGCTCAAATTCTATCTGGTATAGAGTGAGTAATCATTTTCCTCACTCCACTGTCTCCAACTTTTAGTACTTTGTCCTTCTTCCACATTTTTGTCAAAATGAACTATTTCTGCTTGTAGGATTGTATTTTTACTATTAGCGGTCTTGGTTGGTTTCTCATAGCCAGGTTTGGAGCATGCACATGATGTTCCCTTTCAGTTAATAACTCCTGCTGTGAAATACCAGTCCAGTTGCTTATCTTTGCCTTCATAAATTAATATAATCTGTTCCTTCCACTTTCTCTGGTACAGCAGAAACAGGTTTTACCTAAGTGCTCAGTCTTCTACGTCTATCATTTTGAAACATCTCTTCTTGAGCAGTCTCATTCTCAGCCAGCCTTTTCTTCATTTTGACCTCTGATTTTTGTAGTTTTATCAGCTTATCTGAATATCCATTTAAAGCTTATTCTATTTTTTCCAGTCTTTTGTTATTTGAGTTGAAATACACTTTCAGTGTTTTGTTTGTTTTAAAAACCTGTGAACACATATGACTTATTTTTTCCTCTTGTTTACTGTAAGTTATGTCATGTACCAAAGATGAAGTTTCAACTGTGTTTTACTAAATCACTACAGGATTCTTCCCAGCCAGTGTTTTCTCCTCAAATTTTGTGGTTGATTTTCTTTCAGGTTCTCTGAATTTCTTCTTTGCTGGCATCCAGGCAGCACACTTACTAGTAACTGTGATTTACCCAAAAAGACAAATTTACTAGCTTTCATTTCTGACTTTCTATTTATACACTGGGAGAGCTGAAATTAAGCTGTTACTCAGTGTGCAACTATCTTGGAATACATCATGGCCATTTTATCACATATGATGTATATAGTGGATATAAAAAGTGTACATACCCCTGTTAAAATGCCAGGTTTTTGTGATATAAAAAATGAGACCACAATAAATAATTTCAAAACTTTTTCCACCTTTAATGTGATCTATAACATACAATTCAATTAAAAAACAAACAAATCTGTTAGGGGAAAAAAAAAAAAAATATATATATATATATATATATATATATATATATATATAAAATACAATAAGCTGGTTGCATAAGTGTACACACCCTTAAACTAGGACTTTGTTGAAGCACCTTTTGATGTAATTACAGCATATAGTCTTCTTGGATACACACCTACCATCAAATAAAGAGACTCTGATTAACCCCAAATAAAGTTAAGCTGTCCTGGTAGGATTTTCCGAACATTTACTCAGTTGCCTGCTACAGCAAAAGCCATGGTTCACAGAGAGCTTACAAAGAATCAAAGGATCTCATTGTTGAAAGCATACTTCTTAACTTGAAAAGATCAAAACTCTGGACAAAGACCCAGAAAAATAGGTACAGATCTGTATGCTGATTAACATAAAATTTGCGTACATAATTATGTAACCCCACGCATTCTGATGGAATTCTGGGATACCAACTTTTAAAACACAAAGTATAGAACAGACAAAATATGATCAGGAAACGCAAAATAAACAAAAGAACAATTTTTGGAAAAATATTTCATAATGTAGGAATGTTTTTCATATTAAGAAATCAGTTGCCTGCAAACAGGTGGATTGCACAGAAGGTAACATGTACTCCTTCTGCGTTATGTTTCTGGAAAGCTGTTCAGTGCATATATCTTGTGTTTGTTTGACAGTAATGGGATGCAGTGTCACAAGCACAGGAAAGTGGGGAGGGAGGGGCTACCAACACAGGTAGATAAATCTAAGAGAATTAAAATACATCAAATGGTTCCAGGAATGTATATTTGTATGATGTAGTCTGATGTGCCACAGCAACTGTTTGTGTATCTCAGCAAATGGTACCTATTCCCCATGTAGGCATGGCATCCATTGACTGCCGTCAGAGTACTGTATGTGTATGTGCTATTGTGTAAAAAGTGACTGCAGACTTTAAAACCAGTGATTTCTTAAGACCATCTCATGAGTAATTCAGAACACATACAGTTCTTCTTTAACTAGTCTTCTTGGCTCCATAATGCAGAGGAGAAATTGTGTGCCTGCAGATACTAGTCTGGCACAAAATGACTGTAAACACACTGTAGGTTTTGACCTTTGTGGAATATTAAACTGATGCACAAATATAAACAAACTGCTGCCCCAGGAACTTCAAGACAGACAGTACCTCTCCTGTCCCTGAAATAATGTACAGCACTAAATGACATCAGAAAGGAGTAAATTTTAATTATCCTTGTAAAATAGTGTAAAAGTAGAAAAGCTTAAAACACTATTACATTTTTTATCAATTAACCCCCCTTCATTCTATGTCTTCCAGAAGAAATTAACACATTTCCACTGCTTCTGCATAACTGCTAACATCTGCACTGAACACACAACGCAGACACGCAAACACAGTCTGACTATGTTTTATTTACAAAGTCCAAATCAGCATGGGTACCTCTTTGTGTTCATAGGTTCATAGGTTCATAGGTAAGTACTAGGCTATCTGCCCATAGGCATTTATAAGCCTAGCTAGAATGTGTTGGCTTTCGCCACCCCCTTAGATTAGTTCACTGTGCCTCTGTCCAACAGAGCCATTAGTTCCCTGAGCCACTGTCCAGCAGAGCCACTGCAGTGATCCCCAGGGTAAATTTTCTGTTTCCCATCCACTTGTCAAGGTTTCTCTTGAAGAATGTTAGTGAGGGGCTCTGCCTGATTTATATTGAAATCCTGTTCCAAAGTATGGGGAGTCTCTGGGACAGGAATCTATCCCTCCAGCATGTCCTATTTATCATTGTGGTGAGGTTTATATCTCTAGAGCGTGTGGCTCTCCGGGATTTTTTTTTTTAAGTAGAGCATGTCCATCAATTCTGGGTTGGTCATGGTCTTGTATGTCGGGCAGAGATCACCTCTGAGTAAGCAGTATGCAACCGAGTACAGCTGGAGGTTCTTTAGTCGGGCTGCATAGGGCATCTGTTTGAGGCCAGTAATCATCTTGGTGAGGTACTTCTGTGGTCTTTCCAGCTGTTGCAGGTGTCTTGTAAGGTACATCCCAAATGGGGCATTGTATTCTATGATGGGTCTAATGAGTGATGAGTAGAGAGGCACAATAACCTCTTTTGTTCTAGATGCAAACACTTTTGTGATTAGGTAGGCCACATACAAGAATTTTCTAACCACCTTGGCAATATGATTATCAAAGGAGAGATTACTATCTACTTGGGTCCCCAGATCCCTTATTACATCGTCCGTATTTAGGGGGCTACCACCTATGTGGTAGTTCACGGGTGCTTCATTTTTTCCAAAGGGGATAACTATGCATTTTTTGGCATTTAGCTTGAGGCCATGATTTTGACACCAGGTATCCATCTCAGTCTTCTGGAGGGTCTTCTTGAGGGTGTCTGTATCAGCCAGAGAATCAGTTATGGCCTTTAGTTTGCAGTCGTCTGCGAACTTGGTCAGCCATAGTCCTCCTATGCTTGCCTGTACCTCTGAGAAGTATATACCGAACATGAGGGGTCCTAGGACTGAGCCCTGGGAGATACCACTTGTAACCGGTTTAGAGTTGGACATAGAGCCTGCAACTGTCACCATGTGGGTTCTATCCATGAGCCAGTCGGCAACCCATATCATGACGTATGGGTTTATGTTTAAGCTGGTGAGCTTGTCTATAATACTAGAATGGGGGAATGGTGTCAAAAGTCTTTGCAAGGTCTAGGTAGGCTGTTTGGACCTCTTTTCCCTTGTCTAATGCCTTGGTAACTGTCTCAAAGAAGTCCACTTGGTTTAGGAGGCATGATCTGCCCTTAACAAAGCCAAACTGGGTAGGGTTCAAGGTTTGGAGGTTCCCAGTGTCTCTGTTAATGAGTTCCATAATGATGCGCTGCATAGCCTTGCAGACCAGACTAGTCAGGCTTATAGGGTGATAGTTCCTGGGGTCCATTGTGGCTCCACCTTTGTGGAGTGGGATAACTGTTGCTGTGCGCCACTCTGTGGGTATGTAGCCTGTAGAGAGGCTGAGTTTGAACAGTGTGTTTAGGTGAGGGGTTGGTTCATTTTGGAGCTCTTGTAAGACACAGCCTGGGACACCGTCTGGTCCCATTGAAGCTGTGTTTTTTGGCTTTGGATAGGGTTGTTTTAACCTGTGTGTCAGTTATTGATGGGGCCCTACATTCTTTTGGTATGGTTATGGGCCCTTTAGGGGTGAGAGGGGGTGAAGTTTGTACTAAACCTGCCTGCCAGAATGTTGGCAATATCAGTCAGTTCAGTGTATTTTGTGCCATTCTGCAGTAACTCAGAGCAGATCTGAGAGTTTTCACTTAGGTTCTTGACATAACTAAAGAACACTTTGTGGTTATCTTTGAGGTCATTGGCAATTTTTCTTTTGAAACTAGCCTTGGATGATTTAATGAGGGATTGTATTTTCTTGCTGATACTGATCAGGGATGTCTTTCCTTCTTGGGATTTTACTCTTTTCTGTACTAGTTTCCTGCTTCTGTTGTATAGCTTGTTTATGGCAGGGGTCCACCAGACTGGTTTCCTTTTCTTGGAGGAGTGAGTCTTGGTTTTACTTGGGATAGCATGATCCATGCATTCCTGCAGATGCTCATAGAGTGCCTTTGTAAAGGTTTTAGCACCTTGGACAGCATTATCCTTTAGCATGGGGGCTGTGAATCTTTCCACCTCGGTCTTAAGTAACGTGAGGTTTGCTTTTGAAAAGTTTTTCATGGTGGTTTCCTTGATTGAGGGTGGGGGGCAGAATGTGGATATCCAGAGTGATTAATCTATGGTCTGATCTACCTGCGAGGGGTTGACCTCCGGTTTGGAACACTGGTCGCCCATGTTGGTAATGACCAGGTCCAATATGTTGTTCCCTCTGGTGGGGGTGTTGACCAGTTGATCCAGGGCATTCAAGTTTATAAATTCTAGGATGAGTTGGGCAAGGGAGTTAGTACTTAAGTAGTTCTCCCAGTTTATGTTTGGGTAATTGAAATCAACCAGTATTAGGGTGTTTGGTAGGACCTTCATATTTCCCAGTGTCTTCATAAATGCGGAATGGGGGTCCTGGGTCATGGTGGGTGATCTGTAGCAAGCTACAATTTGGATTGCAATTTTGCTCATTGTTAGATGCACATGGATGATCTCTGATGCATTGTGCTGCGCCACTAACCTGGAGGTGTGGGTATCCTTGATGAATATGGATACACCTCCGCCTTTTGTATTTCGGTCCTGGTTCTGTGGCCGAAAGGTATGGTATGAGTTATAGCCTAGTAGTGCTGGGGTGCTCTCAGGAGCCTTAAACCAGGTTTCTGTTACTGCACAGATGTCGATGTTCCCCATACTAAGGAGTGCCTCGAGTGCGTGTATTTTGAGGATTAGACTTCTGGTGTTGAGTAGCATTACCCTCAGTTTTTGCTTACTTGTGCTATTTATGGTACTGGGTTTGTCTTTTGAGCCTTGCCTAAAAAAGCGTTCAACATTCTTCTTCTTTTCCCAGTTATGGGTTGCCACAGCAGAACAACAGTCTGCAGAATGATTGGCAGTGGAGTTTTACAGTGTTGAATTGCCAGCCTGGCAACCAACTTTCCACAGAAGGCACACACACACACACACACACACACACACACACACACACACACACACACACACACACACACACACACACACACACACACACACACACACCTAGGGACAATTTACAGTGTCCACTTTTATCCACCTACAGCATGTTTTTGGGATGTGGGAGGAAACCAGAGCACCTGGAAGAAAGTCACACAACCACAGGAAGGGCATGCAGACTCTGCACAGAAGACACTCCAGCTGAGAATCGAACCAGGGAACCTTTTGCTGTGAGGCAGCAACTCTAACCGCTGCACCACCATGGCCACCCCAGATACACAGGATACTGAAGATGTGAAAAAGTCACCATTTTATGTTAATCTGATAGCTTTTATTTTTCTACAGCACACATTAACAGCATCTCACTAACTTGCAGTCAGGTGACAAGCCATGTAGCCAGCATTTTATTTTCCAAAGAAGATCACAAATCTTTCCTAGCGTAATTTGAAAAAAATGGATTTCTCCTCAAAGGTCCTCTTGTTACTCAGTTGTTTTGAAGCAGCAGTTTTTTTGTAGCACAAGGCCATCAAGAAAATCATTCTAAAAAATATTTTTTTAAACACTGTAACCTTTAACAAAATACCCTGAAATACTAAAAAACACTGCGGCCAACATTCCATTTATTAGTTGTTTAAAATACACCATCACAAACTGAGTGTTTGTTAGCAGACACCACAAAAGCATGTGACCACATATGTCTCAAACGAAGAAGGCTGTTAATACATGTTACCCATTATTAAGTCCCATGATCTCAAACTAGAAAGAAAAACTTCATGGTAGTGTCAGATATGGTGGCCTTAACACCCAGTGGGCTAAAGCCATCAAGTAAATGGCATTAACAATGGCTAAAAATAGAAGGAAAGTGATTTAGAGTTATTTCTGAACTTCAAATACTGCCACGGAGGCATGCAGCTTTCCAAGGTTTAATGTCTGCAACAATCTCCAAAAAAATCTCTTTGTCACACACACACACACACACACACACACACACACACACACACACACACACACACACACACACACACACAGAATGCCTCTCTCCCCATGTGGTAAGCCTCAAGTGCTAAATAACGTGCAGACAACACTACCTTATTACACATATATATCACACATTAAATAAACACCTTACTGCATTTTACCTTTTATTGTTAACTGGTGACAAGGAATAAGGAGATACTTCATTTCCGTCATCAGGTCTAGCATGTTTGGAGTGAATACTGAGTGCTGAAAATGACTTCAATCAACTTTTTGCAGTAGCTAACAGATAAACTCAAATGTAACTCTCCAATAGCTCTCTGTCTCTCTGTATACTTTATTCTGCTTGAAACATTACAGATCATTCTAGTACTGCACTGTTTTGCCTGCCACATTTTCATTTGCGTTTAAAAAAAACTGACGTGTTATCTAATATACCTTTGCAACCAAATGTTGAAATATCACAGCACTGTGCACTGCATTTTCCTTTACCTGAGGCTGGAGCAGCTATGGGAAGAACTGGTGGTGGTGATATATTTTGTTATGACAACTGAGTTGACTGCTGCAGAGTGCAGACTGCTACTAACTAACAAACAGCTTTGGAGGTGGCCTTGTCTTGCTCGCTCGGTCAGTTCAGCTGCTTCACCTGCTCTAAAAAAGTCTATTAATTAATATAAAACAAACAACAGTGTCAGCCGCTCTGAGTGCTCTCAGTCATTCACGACTGTTGGCTCTATGTGATTGCTGACTGAAACACGTTGTTGTCTTACTGAACTTGCTGCATAAACATATAAACCAGTACAGTCACACCTCCAAAGCCCTCAGACGAATTCCAACAGGCTGTGCAGATTGTGCATGAAGCTGACATCAATGCGCAGGCCCCTGCATGTGATGATGTCAGCAAACGTTCACAAAAAATTTTTAAAAAAATTTAAAAAAAAACAAGAAATTCGAGAATTAAGGGGGCCACTTGAGAAATTGTGGCACCTATTTGGACCTCAAAACTGGTAAACACTGAGGAATTCAGTATGGTTGAGAGGTATGGTTGAAAGGTATCAGTCAGGAGAAGGGTACAAAAACATTTTCACAGCATTGGATATACCATGGAACACAGTGAAGACAGTCATCAAAAAGTCGAGAAAATATGGGACAACAGTGACATTACAAAGAGCTGGACGTCCCTCCAAAATTGATGAAAAGACAAAATAAAAAAAATGGTCAGGGAGGCTGCCAAGAGACCTACAGCAACACTGAAGTAACTGCAGGAATTTCTGGAAAGTACTGGTTGTGTACTACATGTGACAACAATCTCTCGTATTCTCCATATGTCTGGACTATGGGGTAGGGTTGCAAGACCGAAGTCTTTTCTTACACAGAAAAAAATCCAGGCACAGCTAAAATTTGCAAAACAATACATCGTCTCCCAAAAGCATGTGTGAAGATGTGTTATGGTCTGATGAGACCAAGGTTGAACTTTTTGGCCACAATTCCCAAAGGTACGTTTGGCACAAAAACAACACTTCGCATCACCAAAAGAACACCATCCCCACAGTGAAGCATGGAGGTGGCAGTATCATGCTTTGGGGTTGCTTTTCTTTAGCTGGAACTGGGGCTTTTGTCAAGGTGGAGGGAATTATGAATAGTTCCAAATACCAGTTACTTTTGGCCCAAAACCTTCAGGTGTCTTATAGAAAGCTGAAGATGAACAGGAATTTCACCATTCAACACAACCATGACCCCACACATACATAAAAATGAATAAAATAATGCCTTCACCAGAAGAGAATTAAACTTTTGGAATGGCCCAGTCAGAGCCCAGACCTAAATCCAATAGAAAATCTGTGGTGTGACCTGAAGAGGACTGTGCACAAGAGATGCCCTCACAATCTGACAGATTTGGAGTGCTTTTGCAAGGAAGAGTGTGCAAATATTGCCAAGTCAACATGTGTCATGCTGATAGATGTCTATCCAAGAAGACTGAATGCTGTAATTAAATCAAAAAGTGCTTCAACAAAGTATTAATTTAAAGGTGTGCACACCTATGCAACCAGCATATCGTACATGTTTTTATTTTTTATATTTTTCCCTAACAGATTTGTTTGTTTTTCAATTGAATTGCACAGCTTATAGGTCACATTAAATGTCGAAAAAGTTTTGAAATGATTTATTGTGGTCCCATTTTTTTATATCACAGAAACCTGGCATTTTAACAGGGGTGTATACACTTTTTATATCCACTGTATACAGTCGATACAGTGGCCATATTTGTTGAGTACAAAATTTGGTAGATTTTAATGACAGCTTTTTAAGTGTCATTTTATGATTAGAAAGTTCTGAAATTGATTTATTTGTCATTATTGATTCATACATGTTTCACTGCTTACTGGAAAAATGTTCTAAATTACAAATTTAAAACACTTTAACAAATATTACTGTATTAAACAAGAAATATAATTTAAAATAATCAAGAAGTTCAATTAGAGAATAAATGCATTTATACATGGTCCTAAAAAGTGTGCAGAGTGTCCACGGTTTGAAAATACCCAGCGGCCCATGGTATTCTTAATCTGCCACTGGCCAGGTGCATTTTCAATGACTGGGAGTTTCATGGAAAGAGAATGTATTTTAATTTTAGACATGCTAAGTCTGTTTTCAATGTGATTGTTTTGTTTAACAAATGGCCATACATGTTTGAGCAACAAAATCTGAAATAAAAGTTTTAAATTAAATCCAAATCTCTATAATCATTGTAAAAGCAGTGAAGAAAATAGTCCGTGTGCTGACAGCTATGAACAATGTTTGCCGTAGGTGGAGAGAGACAGAAAAGTAATGGAAAACTGCATGGGCTGCAAGGGGCCACTGGCCCATTACCCTGTCTAAGGCCCCATTTAATTGTGATCTGCTTTGGCTACTCCACTGGCCAAAAATGCTCCCTCTATGCAACTGTCATTCTCTGCTTGCTTTCTGCAGGTCTTTGAATTGACATGTCTCCTCCTGGATCTAAGTCCATCTCATTGAAATGTTTTTGCACTGCCTTACTGTAAGGTCCCTCTTGAACACTGCAGTAATTCTTGGTTATTCATGGCTGCTGCTGCCATGATACTGACAGCCTCAAGCTTGGCTAACAGCCCTCCAGTGCAACCTAGTGGCTTAAAAAGAGGATAGGAATTTCCCCTGGTGCTCAAGATAAATTTCACCTAGTCAGTATGAATACCACCTTGGGCCTCACCTGAAAATATGCTAATGGCCACGGGGGACTAACCCCATCAGCAAAACATAGATAAACAAATAACTAAATAAATTAGGTGGAGAAACAATCTGGGAATAAGTATGTATCCTAACCATAGTATACATTGTAACCACTATGAGGTAAAAGCCCACTTTATAGGTTCATACATGTTTACTAGACTAACAACCCCAAGTGCCATTTTAAGCCTAGCTATGCATCTCAAATCTGTGGCAAGTTCTGGTACCCTTGATAAGTGTAAGCAGTGACTTGGGAGATGAAACATTTACAAGCAGGGTCTTGGGGATGAACCACTTAGAGGTTGCCTGGGTCCATTAGAGACATAGGTACCAAGCCAGGGATGAATTTCCTGTTCCTCATCCAATTGTCCAAGTTGCATTTAAATTGGGATATTGAGGAACTCTGCTTCACATGGATAGGGAGCCTCTACCCGAGATGGTATAGTCTCTGGGATACATACCTGTCTCTCCAGCTGGTCCTATTAAGATCACAGTCAAGGTTTAAGTCTTTACAATGGGTAATTTTGATGCTGTTTGTTTTGTGGATATGCAGGAGGTCCATCAGAGTGGGGTCTGACAATGCCCTGTATGACAGGCATAGATCTCCCCTCAACAGCCTGTAGAAGACAGAATACAGGGATAGGGCCTTGAGGCGGTCAGCACAGAACATTTTACATATGCCCTGTAGTCTTTTAGTGAGGAATGTTCCATTTGTTGAATATGCTTGGTTAGGTGCATGCCAAAGAGGGCATTGTACTCAATGACAGGTCTGATGAATGCTGACTACAGTAGAACAATGACTTCCTTGGACCTAGATGCCATACCTTTGTTTATAAGCTGCACAACATAGAATGATTTCCTCACTACTGTAGACAAGTGATGGTCAAAGGCTAGATTACTGTCTACATGTCCTGCCTACTGGGTCAACTCTAAGGGGTGGGTTGTCAGTATGATAGTTACTAGGAGTGGATGACTTCCAGATGCATTTCTTGGCATTTAGTTTTAGTCCATGGCTCTGACACCAGTTGTTTGACTGTGTCAGCCATTCCTGCAAAACATTTGTGTCGGTGTAAGATTCAATGACAGACAATTTGGAATCATCTGCAAATTTAGTCAGCCAGAGACCATTAACACTGACTTTGACTTCAAAGAAATAAATGACAAAAAGGAGTGGTCCAAGGACTGATCCCTGAGGGACTCCACTTGTGACTGGCCTCATTGTAGAGGTAGATTCCCCAATTCTAACTTCCTGGGTCCTATCTGTGAGCCAGTTGGCTATCCACCTGGTGACATATGGGTTTGTATGTAACTTCTTGAGTTTGTCAACAATGTCTGAGTGGGGTATTGTGTCAAATGCCTTGGCCAGGTCAAGGTAGGCAGTGTGAACCATTATGCCTTCATCCATTGCTTTGTTTATCTTCTCAAAGAAGTCTACCACGTTGAGTTGGCATGATGTGCTCTTGATGAAACCAGACTTGGTTGGGTCCAGTGTCTGGAGGTTTACTATATCATTACTGATCATTTCCACGATAATTCTTTCCATGGCTTTGCATGTGAGACTAGTGAGACTAATGGGTCTGTAGTTTTCAGGGTCTGTAGATGGCCCACCTTTGTGTAGAGGGATGCTGTTCTCCATTCATGAGGCATGAAGCCTGCTTGGAGGATACAGGTAAATAGCAATTCCAGTGGGCCTGATAGGTCATGATTCATTTTATTTAAAAGGCGTCCTGAAATATTATCTGGGTCCACTGATGCAGTGTTCTTGGCCTTTGAGACAGTATTAAGGACCTCTTCCCTAGTGATAGCAGGTATTATATTTGACTGTATTTCGTGAAGGAACAAAAAAACATTACTGCAAATACAAACCAAGTAAGAAAACAAAAAACAAATGAGTGCCCTAAGCACTGCTATGTTCTCTTCATCAATTTATTCCAATAACAAGTAAACACATACCATAAAACAAGGCTCCGTTGATCAGCGATGTTGCTTTTAAGTCCAAGAAAGTTGTTGTAAACACAAAACCACTAGTAATTCAGAGTAGTCAGTGTTACTGTTTCTTAAAAACACCAGAGCAGTTCTTTTAAAAGCAGGTGAAAAATACCTGTAGTGCTGTTTAAGTCCAAAAGTCCAAAGCAATTCTTGTAAAAACAAAGTGTTAGTAACCAAATAAAGTTTAAATCCTAGCGCTTTTGGCTCTCTGCTTTGAGTCTTTTTCAAAAAAAGTTTAAACCAGTTCCCTTCCCTGTTTTTATTTCAGGCCCTTATTAAAGGGATAAAACACATTCTACATATCCCTTCTTTCTATCCTAATAAAAATATAAATGTGTTGTAGTTTGTAGCAAATATATCTATTAACACCATATAAGGTGTTAAAAATCTGTAATATAAAGGTATTTGGTGGGTTTTTTTTTTATTGTTATTGTCATTTTATGTGTATGATTTTTTTTATGTATTCTAATACTTATTTCACCTTTCCAAGGCTTTTAGTCTTAACACACACATTATTGAACACAGATCATTTAAACCATGCCAGCTACCAGCATTCAAGGACAGTTGCCATTGAAGTTTTGCTTTTTCCAGTCTAAGACTCCAAGGTCCCCCTCTTTTTTGTTGGTTAACCTGCTCTAAAACCACAATTTAAATTTGTGGTCTGGGTGCCCTTGAATATGTTTATACAATCCATTAGTTGTCCTTTCTTTCCTCATGTCATATGTATGTTCATATATTCTCTCCTTTAGGGTACGCTCATTTTTTCCAACATAAAAAGTGGGGCAGTCCTCGCACATAGCAACATATACCACTCCCTTTGTGGAGCAATCAAACGTACCCCTCATCTTTATGTCTCTTTCTCTTATCTTAATCTGTTGGGTTTCCTGAACATATCTACAGTAAGCACACTGCCCACATTTTCTCATTATGCTGATAGTTTGTTTTGTTTCTCTAGGTCTCTCCAATAGTTGTTTCATGGTGACCCCCTTACAGTACACTATGGCTTTTTCCTCCAAAATATTCCAACATATTTCTTCTTCCATAATAATAGACCAAATCTTTTGTATTAGTCCTCTTATATAATAACTTTCTATAGCAAAGGTTGTTACAAATTCATGTTTAAATCTGTTTTCTTTGTTACTATTACCTAACCTTTCAATATCTGGCCCATCCTCCTCTTGTATTGATGTTGAATGTAAAATAGCCTTAAAATGCTCCGTTTTTTTTATTCATGACTTCTTGGTATAAGTTATCTATCAAGTTTGGTGGGTAACCTTTTTTTTCAAAAATTCCTCTTAACACTTCACATTCTTCTAAAAAATGTTGTTCCTTTGTTACCATCCTAGCCGCTCTTACAAATTGGCCTTAGTGTAAGAGAGAGTTTGAGTATGTGTGTGTGTATATATATATATATATATATATATATATATATATATATATATATGTGTATATGTATATAATTCCACATTCCCTTTTACATCAGGAATTATTGGTCATGTCTGACCGTCACAGATGTGAACTTATGGAGCTGTTAGTTAAACATAACAGTTCCACCATGGAAAACCTATATTCTGAGATCAAAGAACTGGATAAAAAAATAACTAGCAATGACTTCTTTGGGACTTCAAAATTTAAATATGAAGGTATTTTCAAGGGGGTTCCTATTACCTTATCGAAGTTTTACAACTTTGAACCTCATATGGTTGAACCCGTATGTCTGAAGTTGTAAAACTTCGAATACCTAAAAAATAAAAAGAAAAAAGAAGACAGTTTCCTAACAGTTGTAAGCAGAGGGGCAGGCCCTCCTGCACCCCCCCACACCCCCCACTCTTGAAATATACCAACTCTAAGATCATGCCACAGTGTAGTAAAGGGAAATCTTCCCTTTCCGCACTGTACTGCATTGTAGTACGGAAATGGAGTTGTTAAATTTAAAGACTGGGGGTGGGGGGGGTTGCAGGGGAGGCTTTCCCCCCTGCTTACAACAGTCCGGTAAGTTATTTCATTTTTAATTTTTTTTTTACGTTTTCGAAGTTTTACAACTTCAAACAAATGGGTTAGACCATATGACGGTCGAAGTTGTAAAACTTCGAAAAAGTAATAGGAACCCTTTTCAAGGATATTGACAACATATGTAATTCCATAGTCCATCATAAAAATAAGAAATTAGAAAGGGACAGTTTAGCTTACAGTTAGGGTAAGGCTTACCCTTTACCACCAAGTGGGCAACAACAGTACAGGGATGAGAGGAATGGTCCTGAAGAAAACACAGACATTCTAAATGGACATCAAGCCAAGGAGGAGGAGGCCCCTTTAGATGTGCCAGTAATACAACGCTCAGAAAGCATTTGGAATCAGAGGTACCAGAATCAGCCATATCCACAGGGGAATTGCAGACAATGGCAGAACCAGAGGAACACAACGAACAGTTACAGAGCTCAGAGGTGACTTTAAATGAAACTTTTTCTATAATTTATAATGCTGCATGGATCCTTCAAATCTATAATTACAGCTCTGTAGAGATGACTTCATTTCATGCTATTTTTGTAGTAAAGGACATACTTTTGTGTTGTGTGATCTTAAATGCATGTTCACAATTTAAATTTGCTTGTCATATGTATATGGGGGGGGGCAACAATGTACCAGTGGACAATTGCATTATACGCATTCCTAGTACTTTTAATCCTGACATGAATAGTGATTTAAAAATGTTTGAGAAAGCATATGAAACTGATTTCAGATATTATCTGGAACACAGTAAGTGACAGGAAAATATGTCCATTGAAGAGAGAATTTTAATAAATGATTTAAAAACTCACAGTGATTTGAGATACATGCAACCAGATAAAGGGGGATGTTTGGTAATAATGCACCAGGATGATTATGTACAAAAAATGTTCCACCTTTTGTATGCTGAAACTTATAGGGACGTTTCTCTCAGTGAAGTGCATGTAATATATCAAATAATTGATTGGGAATTCCTTGACATGTTAACACAAGATCAGATTTCTGTTACTGAGTACAATTATATGTTCACAGAGAGTCCTAGGATCCCTGGCATTTTTGGTGTACCAAAAATTCATAAGGACCTCAGTGACCCCCCCCCCCCTTACGACCAATAATGGACTCGGGATAGTCCAAGACTGTTATATTGCCCATTTGTTGGACAAACACTTGAAGCCTCATATGTTAAAAATCCCTCATACTTGTAGGGATTTCCAGCATTTCCTCACTTTATGTAATGGGATTTTACCATTCCAACATTGGGTTTTTATAACCATTGATGGAAAGATTTATTTAGTTGTATTCCACATGGTGTAGGTATGGAATGGTTTTCCTTATATTTGTTTGAGGACTTTAGTTTTAGCCTGGACAAAATAAATATATATTGTCAATTGATGGAGCTAGTACTAAGTCATAACTATACATATTTTGATGGACACATGTTTAAGCAACTCAAAGATGTGGCAATGGGTTTCGCTTGTGGGCCCCTTTTTGCCACCATTGTCATGACCTGGTGGGAGAGATGCTATTTATATCCTAGCCATTATTTTCAGCATATTTCTTTGTATGTCCGATATTTGGATGATCTTTTTATAGCATGGAAGGTACCCATGGCCATTGTGGCTGAATTTATTGAGTATATCAATCAGACAACTGAATTTTTAAAATTTACCCATACTATCAGTCCAGACCAGATAGCTTATCTAGATGTGTTAATTTCCAAGAATGAGACCAGAACAGGACTAAGGTCTACCATACACAGAAAGAATACCTTTTCCGACAACTACCTGCATTTTTCAAGCAGTCACCCCTTACACGTTAAGCAGGGTGTAGTTAAGGGACAGATGGTGAGGGCAGCACGTGTGGTATCTGAATACAGTGATTTTGTGAATGAGTGTGCTTGTATTGCCAACCTGTTTTTGAATAGGGGGTACCCTCACCATCTTGTGTCCAGAGTGCAGGAGAAAGTTATTAATAAATAGGAGAGCGGTGTATATGTTCCATTATTGTCCAGCAACATCACTGTGTCTATGTCTGATACAGGTATGGTCTATGATTACAACCAGTATTTTACTGTAAATGTCAGCGAATCTGGAGATGGTAATGAACAAGGGAAAATGGTTAGTAATAGCTCACTGAATGTCAACAATTCCAAGAATGTGGTTTATCCTTTTGTTACCACCTGTAGTAGTCATAGCTATATAATTTCTGACATACTAAATAAAAATTGGAACATCATTAAAAATTATGTTGATATGGTGGACTTATTGGAGCAATGACCTAATATTGTATATAGGAGAGGTCCCAATATAAACAACTTTTTGGAAAGAGAGAAACAGCTTAGTGAAAGTGGTAAAATGACCCTATGTGGTATGTGTAACCAGTGTTGTCATATATTCTCTGGTTCACAAATTAAAGTAGCTAACAAGACAATTTCTATAAGGGGAAGGTACAGCTGCCACACACAAGCGGTGGTTTACATTGCATTTTACTTACAGTGTCCTACTTTCTATGTGAGTAAAACCCAGCGCAAACCAGCTCAAAGAATTTATGAGCATTTTTATGATGGTTCAACCAAGAAAGAATCCAATGCACTATTTAGACATCTTAAGATAGTTTCAGATCTTGGTTTTTAAATTTGTAGTGATGCATCAGGTTAAAAGGGATTCAAGGAGGGGTCCGTGGAAAGTATTTCTAGAGCAAAAGGAAGCCTGGTGGCAAGTGTTTTTAAATGCAAGCTTTCCCCCTGGTTTAAATGATGCAATTTCCATTTCCAGTTTAATAAAGTTAAAGGTTTATGACAGGTAATATTCCTGTCAGTTTAGGTAAAGATTATTAACATACTGAAAGCAACAAAGATTATTAACAGCAGAGAGATACATATGCATGTATATACATATATTTTTCCAGCATAAAAATGGTTACAATGCTTAGGGCATTATTTTAGTGTTTCATTGATTTAAAAATTTTGAATTTGCTGATGTCATGTATAAATTGAGTGTGTTTTTTAAAATACTTTTGTCTGAGGAAGTTTGGAGAGTGTTCTAAACAAAAGCACTTACAATTCTTCTTCTTCTAGCTTTTTCCCAGTTAATGGCCGCCAAAGGGTATCACCTGTCTGCTCACGATTGGCAGTCGAGTTTTACAGTGGCAAGTTGCCAGCCCGGCGCCCAACCTTCCACGGAAGACACACACATGCACTCACGCTTAGGGCCAATTTAGAGTATCCAGTCCACCTACAGCATGTCTTTGGGAGGAAACTGGAGCACCCGGAAGAAACCCACGCCACCACAGGGAGGACATGCAGACTCTGCACAGAAGGCACCCGAGCCGAGGATTGAACTGGAGGACCTCTTAATGTGAGGCAGCAATGCAAACTGCTGCACCACCGCGGCCACCCTAACTGAAAGCGCTTAAAATAAATGGTTTTATCTTGATTCAACTTGTTTGACTGAGCTGCATCTTCCAGTACTGGTTTATTTCATTTTGTTTTCTTCTCCTGTGCTGCCTTTTTAGTGAGGTTCCAGGTTTCCTGAGCATATTTACAGCAAGCACAGCACCCACATTTTTTCATTATGTTAGTAGTTTGTTTTGTTTCTCTAGGCCTCTCCTATAGTTGTTTCATGGTGACCCCCTTACTGTACACTATGGTTGCTTTTTCCCTCTAAAATATTCCTACATGTTTTTTCTTCCATAATGATAGACCAATTCTTTTGTATTATTCCTCTTATATAATAACTTTCTATAGGAAAAGTTGTTACAACTTCATGTTTAAATCTGTTTTCTTTGTTACTATCACCTAACCTTTCAATAACTGGTCCATCCTCCTTTTGTATTGATGTTGAATGTAAAATAGGCTTAAAATGCCCCTCTTTCTTTTATTCACTACTTTTTGGTATAAGTTATCCATCAAGTTTGGTGGGTAACCTCTTTTTTCAGACATCCCTCTTAACACTTCACATTCTTCTAAAAAATGTTCTTCCTTTGTTACCATCCTAGCTGATCTTACAAATTGGCCTTTAACCACTGCTCGCTTATGGGTTATGGGATGGTGACTAGTACAGTGTAAGAGAGAGTTTGAGTATGTGGGCTTCCTATAAATACATGCTACATATGTCTTATTATTTATATCTTTCTCCAAGAGAACATCTAATTATGGTATACTCCCTCCCCCCACCTGTGATGTAAATTTCAAAAAGTCAGTGGTTCCATTCAAAAAATCATTGAAACCGGGAATATTTTCTTTACTATCCTTCTATACAAAAAACAAATCATCCAAGAATCTTATATAAAATCTTAGGGAGTCTTTAAACTTTACCTTAATATTACAAATTTTTAACACCTTATAGGGTATTTATAAATATATTTGCTACAAACTGCAACACATTTATATTTTTATTAGGATGGAAAGAAAGAGATACGTAGAATGTTTTATCCCTTTAAATGGGGCTGCCTTTGGCATCACATGACTGGTTAGGACCTAAAATAAAAACAGTGAAGTGAACTGGTTTAAACTAATTTTGAAAAAGTCTCTGAAGAAGAGAGATTAAAGTACTAGGACTTAAAATATTTGGTTACTGATGCTTTGTTTTTACAGGAATTGCTCTGGACTTTTGGACTTAAACAGCACTACAGGTATTTTTCACCTGCTTTTAAAAGAACTGCTCTGGTGTTTTTAAGAAACAGTAACACTGACTACTCTGGATTACTACAAGAACTTTCTTGGACTTAAAAGCAATGTAACTGATCAATGGAGCCTTGTTTTATGGTATATTTTTACTTGTTATTGGAATAAATTGAGGAAGAGAACATAGCAAAGCTTGGAGCACTTTTTTTTTTTTTGTTTTCTTACTTGGTTTGTGTTTGCAGTAACTTTTTTTTGTGAAATAAGTGGTTTCTAACTGTACGTTATGAGTGCCATTGAGCAGCTGGGTTCACAACCAATGTTCAAAGTAAAAAGCTTACTTCACAATGTATGAAACAAATTTATTCTAAAACAACAAAGCTTTCGGACTAAAATGCCCTTCTTCAGTGTTATAAAAGACATACAAACAGTCATCATTTTATACTAATTTAAAATGCATCACATGACACAACCTATCCTATCATGTAAATGAGATGTTCTCACAATCAGACTTATCTAATTACTTGCTGTTTAAGCTTTAAGATTGGTTTTAAGCTCACTTGTTTATTTATGCCAGGAAATTTGTCCGCCTGCATACGGACAATCCATTTATATTCTTTAATGTCTAACCTATTTACAGCATCATCTCACCTAATATTCAGAGTCAAAGTATCAATAACTCTAAAAAAAAAAAACTGATGTGAGACATCAAACATTTTTATATGTTTCGCTAAAGATTTGGTTTCTACCACTCTTCGAATATCAGACTGATGTTCAACAATTTTATCTCGCATGTTCAAGAACACACATACATACCAATTATCGGCTTATCAAATTACAAATTTCACTTCACTGTCACATGTTGAAGAATACACACACACATACACACGCACAACAATTATTGATTTATCAAATGACAAGTTTCAATTCACTGTCACATGTTCAAGAACACACACACATGCACACACACACACACACACACACACACACACACACACACACACACACACACACACACATACACAGAGCAGTTCACACACACACACACACACATAGCAATTGTTGGTTTATCAAGTTATAAATTACACCTGTCACATGTTTAAGAACAAACACACACACACAGACACACACACACACACACACACACACACAGAGCAGTTATTGGTTTATCAAATTACAAATTTCACTTCACTGTCACATGTTCAAGCACACACACACACACACACACACACACACACACACACACACACACACACACACACACACACACACACACACACACAGCAATTATTGGTTTATCAAATTACAAATTTCACTTCACTGTCATATGTTCAAGAAGAAAAACACACAGGAATTATTGGTTTATCAAATTACAAATTTCACTTCACTGTCACATGTTCAAGCACACACACACACACACACACACACACACACACACACACACACACACACACACATACACAGAGCAGTTATTGGTTTATCAAATTACAAATTTCACTTCACTGTCACATGTTCAAGAACACACACACACACACACACACACACACACACACACACACACACACACACACACACACACACACACACACATAGCAATTATTGGTTTATCAAGTTACAAATTACACCTGTCACATGTTTAAGAACAAACACACACACACACACACACACACACACACACACACACACACACACACACACACACACACACACACACACACACACACACACACACAGCATTTATTGGTTTATCAAATTAGAAATTTCACTTCACTGTCACAAGTTCAAGAACACACATACATAGCAATTACTGGTTTATCAAATTAGAAATTTCACTTCACTGTCACATGTTCAAGAACACACACACACACACACACA